>NC_056743.1:453505882-453805882 GCF_019279795.1 Protopterus annectens
CTATTAAAAAAAGTACAATATTCAAAGTATAAATGGAGTGCAAGCAAGACTGCTCCAGTTTTTTGTTGGTGTTATATTTCAGTAATGAGTCCTTATGAAACAGTGAAAAGCAGATGTTAAGTTGTCTCTCTTGCCTTCGTTCTTGCTAGTTGGGATCCTCGGCTCTGACTCGGCCATCTTCTATAGCTCGAGGGCTGTTTACTGGCTCGAGGATACCCTTTATCCCATGATGCCTAGCGATAGCTACCCAGATCTCGTTTGCTGCTTCAGCTGCGAGGTGTCGTTTTTCTGGCTCAGGCTTGTATAAAGTTTCTTTATAGAACTTTTTTACTAAATAGGCCTTTTCCTAGGGATTTTTGTTAGTTGTTAGTCATATATTTGTTGTGTTTGTAACAGTGTATTTGTAGATACCTTTCTGTCCCCTTAGAACTCGTTTAATTTAGAGAGTTCTCCCCCTTCCCCCTTTTCTCCTTATTCCTGTCAGGTAAGCCGTTTAAGTTAGAGGCTTTCCTTCTATCTTCTTTATAGGCTAGCCATTTGAGTTAGAGGCTTTCCTATTTAAAAAAAAAAAAAAAAAAAAAAAAAAAAAACTTTAGCTTTAGTCTGTACTGTGTTTTTGTTTGGTAGCTATTGTAGTATTTTTTCTGTTACAGGATGTCCAAAGAATCCAAGGTGTGTGGGTTCAAGAAGTGTGACTCATGCTGTCAGAAAATGTCGCTGACAGATGGGCACACTTTTTGCGTCTATTGTTTAGGCGCTGTGCACCTGCAGAACTCTTGTTCTATCTGCCATGCATTTAGTCCAAGAGTTCTGCAGGAGCGTAAGAATAAGCTTATTCTTAGGGGCCTTTTAAAGCCCTAGGATTCACCGGCCAAGACTCAGCCTGTGAAATCCCCTAAACCTACTAAATCATCGGCTCCAAGTTCGGAGCCGTCTTTGGTTCAGTCCTTACCTGCTACTTTGGTTCCGACTGGAACCGATAAGAGTATCTCCCCGTCGGCTCCATCAGAAACTTCGGAGCCTTCGCGGAGTCACAAGAGGCTGAGGTCCCCTTCTCTGAAATCGATACATTCGGCTCCTCGGTCTCCCCTGCTGCAAAGCGAGCGCAGTCACAGATCTTCTCACTCCTATCGATCCTCTAGGCTCTCTGATCACGACGTGGAGAGAGTGGTCAGTAGGTTGCTAAAGTCACAGGCACTTGCAAAAATGTTGTCCAGCCCTCAACAGGTGTTGGCTCTGTCCACTTCTATCGATGTTCCTCCTCTGACTCCATTGAGCTCGGAGCTGGAGTTCATAGGGGTTCGAGTAGTGGAACCATTGGCACCGATAACTTTATCTCCTTCGGTTCCGTCATCGGCTCCGATTCCCTTGATGGTGCCATCTGTCGAGGGATCTGGGCACCGGGGCTCTATCGTTGGCTGTGAGGGGGTGAGTGGCATCGGACCCTTGTTCAACCCCGTTCTCTCTCTCGGAGCTTCGGCACAGGTGAGCTTGGCTCCTACATCAGCCTTGGAGCCATCTCCCTTGGTGCGGAGAAGGATTCTGATTTCCTCGGAACCGGAGTCTTCTCTGCATTGAGGCAGGGATGCCTTCGATGTCATGAGGAGTGTGCTGGCCGCTGAGTCAGCTCCACTATCGGCCCCACCGGCTCCATGCCCTGTTGTGCCTGTGCCATCCTCTGCTCCTCCTCCAGACCCCAAGCGTGGGGAACTGGCGCTTCAGGGCACCTCATTGGGTGTTTCCTCTTCTTCCGAGGCCACCCCTGAACATTCAGAGGAGCCCCCTCGTAAGAAGAAGTGCAAGAGGAAGCACATTTACTCCCCCGAGTCTGTCACTTCCGATACAGACTTAGATGATTTGGAAGGGTCCCCGAGATCCCCCTCTGAAGATGTTTCCTTTTCAGACATCCTCGAAATGCTTAAGCAGAGGGGAACTGGAATCCCTAGCCCCTACCGAGGATGAGTCTTTATTCCTGGATGCGTTCAGTTCCCGACCTTCCACCTCCTGGGTTTCTCCGCCTTTCTATCCACTTATGTCCGTAGTGGCTCGAAAGGCTTGGTCAGCCCTGGATACAGTGGAACTAACTCCGAGGAGACCTGGTAAGTTCATCACAGCACCCCATGATAAGCAGTTCCTTACCAAAGGTGTTCCTGTTGATGTCATGGTGGTAGCAGCAGCCACCTAAAAAGAGTTAGCGGAAGCCTCTTTGTCTGTCCATCCTCCTAACAAGGAGTCTAGGACCATGGGCAGATATGGGAAGTGAATGTTTGCTTCAGCGACCTTTTCTATGAGGTGACTGAACTACTTATGCCATTTTACCCGGCTTCAGAGGGATCTCCTTAAAGAGCGCGGAAATACCCTTCAAGATCCATCAGCTGAGGGGGCTCAAGCTAAAGTGGCTTCCCAGCTGGCGACCCTTAATTCTGTAGTCAACTCCTCCATGAGGCTCATCTCTTATGCAGTCGATGGTGCGAGCAGAGCCGCAGGCACGGGCGTGGCCCTTAGGAGACATGCATGGATGCGGCTGCGTAACTTTGCGGAACCCTTTAGAGCGTCATTCACCAACACTCCATTTGATGGTTCCTTTCTTTTTGGACCACAGGTGAAAGACACTTTGACTAGGTGTGAGCAAGAAGGCACGATTCTCTCTGCCGTGGGAGTCTGTTTTTCCACTCCTTCCAGACCATACCCCAAGGGTCAGAAGAGTGGTAAAATGTGGTTCCGAAAATCCCAGGGAGCCTCGCCTAACACATGTAGTCATTTTTCCTCCAGGAGCAGAGGAGGAAATAACA
This sequence comes from Protopterus annectens, assembly GCF_019279795.1. NCBI lineage: Eukaryota > Metazoa > Chordata > Ceratodontiformes > Protopteridae > Protopterus > Protopterus annectens. The sequence continues at coordinate 453,508,675 of NC_056743.1, forward strand.
ACAATAGACGCCGCCCTCATGGCAGAGGGGGTCAGCAGAACCAGGGCAACAGGGAATCCTTCTCTGAGAAGCCCTTTCAGCATCCCTGAAGGGTTGCCCGGCTGCCTACCTCTGGAGGCAGTCGGGGGAAGACTTTCACTGTACCCAAAAGCCTGGCTAAATTTAACACAAGACAGATGGGTACGGTCAGTTATATCCGGAGGTTACAAAATACCCTTCTCTCAACCCCCCTTACCATCGAGCAAATCCCTTCCAAATGTTCCATTCAATCTGAGGGACCAAGCAGTCATAGAAGTTTCAAGACTGCTAGGAAAAAAAGAGTCATCCAGGAAGTCCCAGCAGACCAACACGGATCCGGAACTTACTCAAGGTTCTTTTTGGTTCCAAAAAAGACAGGGGACTGGAGACCGATTCGGGATCTCAGCAAACTAAACAAGTCTGTTCAAAGAACAAAGTTTCAGATGGTCACGCTACAGGCTATTCTACCCTTTCTGGGACAGGACAATTGGATGTGCTCCATAGATCTTCAGGATGCAAACTACCACATCAAAATGGGCAGTCGCTCCAGGAGATTCCTTTGCTTCCAGCTGGGAGCCAGTCACTACTGGTTCAGAGCTCTGCCCTTTGGTCTCACCACAGCCCCCAGGGTGTTCACCAAATGTATGGCAGTGGTCACAGCTCACCTGAGACATCAAGGATTCCAGGTGTTTCCATATCTAGACGACTGGCTCCTCACTGCTACTACCAGGCGTCAACTTCTTCAAGCCAGGGACTACACAATCTGAATCTGCTCCCAGTTAGACATTACAATAAACTTCGAAAAATCTGCCTTGTTGCCCTGTCAATCTATCACCTACATAGGTGAAGACTTAGACACAAAGAACATGTCCGCAAGGCTACCGCTAGAAAGGGTGTCTACAATTTGTCAGCAAGTACAAATTTGTATATTTTAATGGTTCACTTTTGTATCAGGCAGGACAGTTTACATAGTTCCTACTACATTTTTTTTCTTTTTTCACTCTGTAAACACACAGTGTCAGGGTGGGTCTGAGTCTGACTTTTTTCTTTTGTGTTTCAAGTTTGAACATCAGATCATTTGCTGTTTTTCTTTTTGTATTGCAATGTCACTTGACTTAGCATTTTCAGGCATACTTTTTTATTTCACTGTTTCCATGTGCACAGAAAGCTGAAAAGGTTTTGGACAAATCAGTAATTACATTGTTTTCTTTTGCCACTGCTTTTCCTTATGAGGGTCAGCCAAAACCTTTGTAAAACTCCATCATTTCATTTTCATTCTCAGAAACTATCACTTTTGTTTGTTCTCTCTGCTTAAAGACAGTGCTGCCTAACGCATCTACTTCCTCAGTTAATACCCTGACTTTTCCTTGCAAAGCTATATAATGTTGAGAGAGAGGCTCATTTATTTTCCTTTGTTCTTGATTAACCATTTTTGCACAGGTATAATTCCTGTAACAAACACCATTTTCTTTACTAAAAAAAAATTATTCTTTCACGCTGTGAAGCCCAGCCGTCAGTATCTTTTTTTTTACAGGCATAGATTAGGCAGTGTATTCTTCTTAAGCAATAAACAGGCAATAATATCTGACCAGCCAGATAAATGCATTTGACCTATTCCTGTGTTTGGCCCTAACAAGTTTTTGGCGTTGAGCATTGGGGAGGAGGGGCAAAATAAAAAGGTTTAGTGACAATAAGTCGCACTAAGGAAATCTTTTAGTGTAGACCACATTAAATCATTGCCCTCCCCCGCTCCATCTTAGTAACGGTTGCTAACACTAACCCTACCCCTGCCTCTGCCTAGCCATGCAGCTTACCTTACAAAAGCTCTTTCCAGAATACAAATACTACACAAGACAGCTCAGATGCCACACACAATAAATCTATTCCCTTACCTTATTACCCTAACCCTAAAACACACACAGTTGCACACAAACTCTCAGCCTTGCTGCATACCTTTGCTGACCAATCCAGAAGAAGCCCAGATGCACAGTCATACAAAAAACCCTTCACTCAAATCTGACTGCAGTTCACTTACTTCACACAACTTAGTGTTGACCAAATAAACTATGACCTTATCTGTTTGTATCTATATGGGTTCATAAGTACATAGGAGATTACTAAACTAGTGGTCCTAGAGCCTTTATAAGCCAGGCCATGTTAATCCTGGGTTGTCCCAATTGTCCTTGGTTAGATGGATGTACTTTACAGATCAGCACTGACTACTCCAGTATATGAGGGCATGGTTGCCACCCCTGGAGTGAATTTGTGGTCACCCATCCATTTGTCAAGGTTGCACGTGAACAGGGTCATTGAGGAGCTCTGCTTCACATGAATTGAAAGTTTATTCCAGAGCAGTGACAATACCTGGGAGACATACCTGTCTCTCCAGCATATTCTGTTAATGTCACTGGCAAGATTGAGATCCCTAGATCAACTGACTCTAGTGTCATTTGATTTACAGATATGCAGTATTTCCATCAGGACAGGGTCAGAGACTGCCCTGTAGGCCAGGCACAAGTCACCTGTCCGTAGCCTATATAATAGAGTACAATGACAGGACTTTCAGTCTGTCCATGTAGTTCAGGGTTTGGAGGCCCTGTATCTTCTTAGTGAGAAGCCTGTGTGGTCTCTCCAGTTGCTGCAGGTGTCTGGTGAGATACATGCAGAAGGGAACATTGTACTCTTATTAATGGTCTGATTAGTAAAGTGGGATTATAAGATACTTAGACCTAGATGCAATGTCTTTACTTCCGAGATGTGCAATGTGGAAGGCTTTCCTTACCACCATGGAAATCTGGTGGTCAAAGTTCAGATTGCTGTCGAGTTCCCAAATCTTGCACCACTGGGTTTAAACTTAGAGGGGTGCTGTCAATATTGTAATTAATGGGGAATTCCACTTTGCCAGATGGGATAATAGTGCACTTTTTTGCATTTAGTTTTAGACTGTGACTTTGGCACCAGTCATTTGTTTGTGTTAGTCCCTCCTGTAATATGTTAACATCATTCAGGGGGAGACTGAAGGATTGCGCCTAGTTTACAATCATCACCAAACATAGTAAGGCATAGGCCATCTATTTAGCCTGGACCTCAAGAAATGGATTCCAAATAGTAAAGGGCCCAGTATAGATCCTTGTGGTATGCCACTGGTGACAGGTCTACTGGTAGAGGTGCTCTGTTGGTTAGCCAGTTTGCTACCCATCTAGTGATATAATGGTTAACACCTAGCTGGGAGAGGTTTCATTGTTACCCGAGTGAGGAATTGTGTCAAAGGCTATGGCTAGATTCAGGGAGGTGGTATGCACGGTCTTACCTTCATCCAGGGCTTTGGTGAATCTCTAAAAGAAGTCTACCAGGTTCAGTAAGCACAATCTACCCTTAACAAAGCCGAACTGGGTTGGGTCTAGAGTTTGAAGGTTGTCTATGTCCTTGTTGAAAAGGTCCATGATTATACCTTGCAGATGAGGCTGGTTAGACTTATGGGTCTGTAGTTCCCAGGGTTGATTGATACCCCCCATTTATGCAAGGGAATTACTGTTGCTGTTCATCATTCTGACAGTTCTCAGGCTATGGTTGAGGAGGACAGCAAGTGGGTCAGCTAGGTCCTGTTTTAAATTGCTTAGTAAGCAATCTGGTTTTTATCTGGTTCTACTGAAGCTGTGTTTTTGGCCATGGACAGTGCAGACATGACTTGATCTCTAGAGATACTAAGTAGAGAACTGGTGTCAGGTATGCTTTGGGATATGGCTGGTGGGGATAGGGGGTGAAGTTTGTGCCAAATGTGTCAGCTAGCAGGTTGGCAGTATCCTCCAGTGTAGTGTGAGTGGTATCATCTGCTACCACTTCTGCACATAGCTGGGCACTCCCTTTTAGATTTCGCACGTAGTTTTAAGAATGTATTTTGATTGTCCTTGACTAGGGATGCTGTTTTAGCTTCATAATTAGCTTTAGAGGACTTAAGACTTCTGATTTGCTTGCTCAATCTGTGGAGGGAATTCTTCCTCTGCAGCGGCAGTTGCTTCTTGCACTTGGACATATGTTTTGTCATTTTGTCATACAATCTGTTTGAAGGCCTGGTTTTAATCTGGAAAGTTACAGCAGAGTCTATACAGTTACTAAGATGATTATACAGGGCATTTGGGTACATCTCTACATAGGAATCATTATTGCCTGTGATTGCAGGGGGTATAAAACTTTGTTTACCATCAGTTATTAGACTGTTGTTTGCTTTGGAGAAGTTTCTTAATTTTTTTTTTTTTGCTCCTTTGGAGGTGTGGGGTCCAATACTTACTTTGAAAGAGACTGATTTATGGTCCTACCTTACAAGGGAGGGCATCACACAGGGAGCAGTGCAGTGACCAGCCATGTTGATGAGTACTACATCAAGAACATTAGAACCTCTTGTAGGGGTGCAGACTATCTGTTCTAGAGCATTTGCATTGACAAAGTCCACAAACCTCAGGGTGAGCATGTTTGAGCTCGTGTATGTTACCCATTTGATGAAGGGATAATTGAAATCTCCCATGTCTAAGGTGTTGGGCTGTATGTCAAGTGACTCCAGTAAGTCCTGGTAGGCATTGTGCTTTTCTTGGTTCATGTAGGGTGACCTATAGCTAACAATAATGTGGTAAGGTATCTTGCCTATAGTTAATTAGTTAATTGGGCATGGAGTTGTTCAAGGGAGTCATACTGTTTGACCGGTCTTGAGGTGTACTTGGCTTTAATGAAGAAGGATATGCCTCTAACTTTCTTTCATTTCATGCTCATTCTGAGGTCTCAACTTGTTGAAGGCATTGTAGCCTTGCATAGCTGGGGTGCTCTCCGTAGCCTTGAACCCTGTTGCAGTGACTGCACAGACATCAGTATCTTCCAAGGTGAGGGCTGCTTCCATGGACTGCAGTTTCATGTTTAGACTCCTAGTATTTAGCAGCAGAATCTTGAGTTTGTCTCGAGTGGATTTTGCTATGTCAAAAATTTTGTCATTTTGACATTGCCTAAAAAAGGCACTATAGGGGAGGCAAGTACTTTAGCCTTTATCCGAAAGCCTAGGAGAGACAGGTGCAGACCATTTCTGGAAAAGCAGCATGGCCTGTTGATAATGCCTTCTCAGACTGACAAATACTAGATCCACTTGGAATGACACCAGACCGAAGCTAAGCCAATTGTTGAAGTCAGTCATTTATTGTTTATATCGTGACATAATCCTGAGTGAAGGTAGAATGTTGCTTAGGGCTAGGGTCATACCTGCCTGGGACACACAGTCATATAGTCTAGGGAGGTATGTCTCAAGTCATTCACCCCAACATGGACTGTGACAGAGTCATAATGGTACTTGTTGAGTGACCTGAGTGCATGCGTGATTTGATGAATTCTGGCACCCGATAGGCAGCAGACCATGACCTTCTCCTTGTCCAGCCTGGTGAGGGGAACAGCTGTGTGTCTCACTATAGAATCTCCTATGACCAAAACATTAGGTTTTGAAGTGTTTTGCCTTAGGGGCTTATTGGTGAGGCACTAATATGTGTTGTTATGTGCAGTGGTTTCTATACATGTTGTGGTGTGTGGAGATAATTTGCACTTGGGAGGTCTCTGATTTTTTGGTAGGCTTCTAGTGAGAACCTGCATGTATGGGTTTATGTTTCGTGTTTTGAATTTGTGTGAGAGGTGAAGTGCATGAGCTGACAACATAAAACAAGACATCAAACAGGTTATGTGAAAGTAGTGCTTCCAAATTGATAGTGTAATTACACCTCTCGCCTACAGTATTTGTTTGTTTCAGGACTAAGTGGTTGTCAGTGTACATGAGGCAATTACTGCATTATCTATGGATGCGCATGGGAAAGTGGCCATGCATAATAGTAGGTTTATACCATAGTAAGATGGGGAGGGAGTAAGTTTGATTCGTGTATAATGTAGGAGTTGCCCGCAGAGCAACAGGGGATTTGGGAAAATTCTACTGACAGACATCTTGGGAAAATTTAATTTTTCAGGTGTTTACATCTATACAGGGCAGCACTAACCCCCGTTGTGAAATGCACAGCTAGACAAACATGAGGCTTAAATACAGGTGAAATTCAACAGTTTTAAGACAAAATACCAAATTGAACCTTTCTCCAGTGATACCCAACTCAGATGTGTCCTGAGCTACACACATCTGCCACAAGGGTGCAAGAAAGCCCTCTTAATGTAAGATGGCTGGTTTAAGAGCATAGTGATCCCAAGTAGTCTGGATTCAGCAGGTCTGAATTTAGCCTATGCTATGTAAGGCAGTAGTACAAAATTTCAAACTGCAGGAAAAAAATGCAGACACAATCAGCAAAAATGAAGCAACAATTCAAATAAATACATTTAACAAACTGCAATACAGGCTTTAAATATACTTATTTTTTAGTTGTTTGCAGTGGATGCCTTGGATTTCAGTTTTAATGCACTCAAGATCTCTGGCTAAAGTCACCTAACTCTGAGCAGCTCCAGTTAATGAATATAGATTTAGATATATATTTGCTGGCTTCTGATCTGTGCTGAAATTGCTGTTTTTCTCATACCCTTATTCCTGCTGTGTTAAATACTGGTCTTACACCTTTTGTGTTTTATCTGATTGTCTCAAGGTTAGCTGGTATTAATAATATTCTCTGTTTGTAAATCTCTGCATTCATTGCTAGAAACTCCTTGTATTCTGACTGAGAGTGCTTCTCAAACAATTCGAAATATAAAACTGATAATTATATTTTTTTGGCAATTCTGTTCAAAGTTCTGCACTGTCCTAATTTTTGCTTGATTGATTTAGACATATGTTTGCTGGCTTTTGGTCTGTGCTGAAATTGCTGTTTTTCTCATACCCTTATTCCTGCTGTGTTAAATACTGGTCTAACAGCTTTTGTGTTAACCACCTTCCCTCCCTATTGGTGTCTTCTTCTTATACTTGGTGGCTTTGAAGTTGCCCGCTACTACTGTATATTTGATCTGGGACAATCCTCCCAGTCTAGTGTCATTAGATCATTCTACCTAATACAGAGAGAACATTTGAGAAGGCCAACCAACTTAGGTTCTTAACCTTGAACTATCTTCTGCTCCTCCTTTCTCCCTTTCCACTTTACTAAAAAAAAAAAAAAACCTTGAATAAAATCTCCTTGTGTTCTGACTGAGTGTGCTTTTCAGCTGATAGTGCACTAGCTTGCACTGCACTTGAATTGTTTTTAGTGCTGTTTTAGCTACTTTTCTGAAAAAAAAAAAGATTCTAAGCTTGTTTACTGCCTTTCCTGAAATTAGTCTGTATCCAGGACTGTTTGTAAACTTCTGAGTTCCCCAAGTCTTTCTGTGTTGGAGGGAAGCCTTCTAGCTTATCAATGGAAGTGATAAACACTAAGTAGCCTATCCACTGCAAGAGGAGTGGTTTCTGGCCCAGAAATTGAAGTTTATTGGCCGTTTGGGCAGTTTTTCCAACTCTTTCAACTCTCTGGTTTAAAAGTCCACGTTTGCGCTTGTTTGCCATCTTTCCTATAAGTAGTCTAGTCCAGATACAGATTTGCTGTATCCTGGACTGTTTGTTAGCTTCTGAGCCCCTCAAGCCTTTCTGTGTTGAGGGAAGCCTTCTAGCTTATCAGTGAGAGTGGTAAGCACTAGGTAGCCTATCTACCACAAGAGGAATGGTTTTGGGCCCAGAAATTGTAGTTTATTGGCCGTTTGGGCAGTTTTTCCATCTCTTTCAACTTTCTGGTTTAAAAGTCCATGTTTGCACTTGTTTCCTGTCTTTCCTGTAACTAGTCTAGTCCAGATACAGATTTGCTATATCCAGGGCTGTTTGTAAGCTTCTGAGGACTGTATGTAAGCTTCTGAGCCCCCCAAGCCTTTCTGCATTGGAGGGAAGCCTTCTAGCTTATTAGTGGGAGTGGTAAGCACTAGGTAGCCTATCTACCACAAGAGGAGTGGTTTCTGGCCCAGAAATTGTAGTTTAGTGGATGTTTGGACAGTTCTTCCATCTCTTTCAACTTTCTGGTTTAAATGTCCACGTTTGTGCTTGTTTCCCACCTTTCCTGTAACTAGTCTAGTCCAGATACAGATTTGCTGTATCGAAGACTATTTGTAAGCTTCTGAGCGGTACCAAAGTCTGCTGTTCACTTTTTCTCTTAGATCTGCTAGTTCTCGCCTCTCCTGCACTTTTACTAGCTTATTAGTCTAGCACTTTACCAGACTTCATGTAGTAACTATTGTAGCACACAAAAGTGCTACCAGCACTAAACGTTCTACAAGGAAACAGCTCCACTAATTATTATTAATGCCCACCCCTCCAGGCATGTCTAAAGGTCAGTTCCCTGTGCTTTCTCCTATCAGCCTGGAGAACTTGGGCATCCTGAAGCAATGTAGCAACTGCCTCATATACACTGACAACCCTCTCCTCTTACCTCCCAGCACTCAGACTTGTGAGAAATGCACTTATATATCCAAACTGGAAGCCACGCACTCTCCAGCCAAGACCCGGAATAGCTGGTCAAGAGAAGAAGGTCAACACTTGCACCACTCCACATTGAACGCATAGCCCTTTAGAGCACACATCGGCACTGCTTTCACATAAAAACACAAACCACACACCCACCTTCGCGGAGGCTCTCAATAAAAATCTACCCAAACAGCAGAGACCTCTAAGCAGAAATGCACTCAACCACCACAACACAACACTAATCAAGAGACATACAACTCTCCTAAACAATGTGCCACTCAACCAAAGCCCCTAAGGCAAAACAACATGCCCAACACACTAGTCATAGGTGACTCGATAGTGAGGCACACTGATGTCCCACTCACTAGGATGTATAAGGAGAAAGTAACAGTCAGCTGCCTGTCAGGTGCCAGGATTCACCACATAATGCACGCACTCAGGTACCTCAACAACAAGTACAAATATGACTCTGTCATTGTACATTTGGGCGTGAATGACCAGAGACATACCTCTATGGACTACATGAAGAGAGACATGGGGGAGCTCTCGGATTATGTAGCCCAGGCAGGTATGACCCTAGCCCTGAGCAGCATCCTACCATCACTCAGAATGATACCACAGTGCAAGCAGAAAATGATTGATTTGAACAATTGACTAAGTTTCTGGTGTCATTTTAAGGGGATCCAGTATCTGTCTGCCTGGGATGACATGATTGACGGTCTTCGATGCTTTGCCAGAGATGGCCTGCATCTGTCACTCCTGGGCTTCTGGATACTGGCCAAGGCTCTTGCCACCTCTGTAGTGCCTTTTTTTAGGCAGTGTTCCAGAAACCAAAGTACCATCATAGCAGCTACAAACAAATGCAATCTGAGGGTCATGCTGCTCAAAGCTAGAAGTTTAAATCTCAAAATGCACTTGCTCGACACACTCCTTAAAATGGAGAACATAGACATTTGTGCCATAACAGAGTCCTGGTTTGAGGCAGCAGAAAGCACCCCTGCACTACCATACTACAATTCATTCCACACCTTTCAGCCCCAGAACTTGGACCGAAGCTCCAAAGGCAGTGGTGTTTCCATATTCATAAAGGATGTGCACACCTCCAGACAGGTAGCCCAACATAATGCATCTGAGATACTTTAGTTGCAGCTAACATTGGGTAAGACAGCGATTCATGTTGTAGCCTGCTATAGTTCCCCAACCATGTCCCAAGACTCACACTCCACGTTCCTAAGCACCCTGGAGAATATTAAGGTCCAACCTAACACCCTCATATTGGGCGACTTCAACTGCCCCTCCATTAACTGGGAAAGCTACTCATGTACCAATACACTTTCCCAATGTTTCCTGGAATTCATTAATTCCAGTGTCCTGGACCAGCTCGTTCTTACCCCCACTAGAGATAGCAATATCCTTGACCTGGTCATTACCAACATGGGCGACCACTGCTCTACACCAATAGTCAACTTCTCCCTGGTTAGATCCGACCCCAAACTAATCACCTTGGATACCCCCCCCCCGCAAAGGAAACCACCATGAAAAACTTCTCCAAAGCAGTAGATTGCCAGGTACCCAGTATTACTGGTGCACAGATTAAAACAGCACTGTCCAAGGCCAGGAATACAGCTTCTATAGGACCTGATAATATCCCTGGCTGTGTTCTACATGAACTACAGAGTAAAATGGCACCTCTCCTGTTTGCCCTGTTCAATCACAGCCTCACCTCAGGCTTTGTCCCTACTGAATGGGTGCACTGCTACAGTCATCCCTCTCCACAAAGGAGGAGCAGCTACAAACCCTGGGAACTATCGCCCCATTAACCTGACGAGTCTGATATGCTAAGCTATGGAACTCATCATCATGTACCTAATAAACAAGGATATAGGGAATATCCAAACTCTGGATCCCACACGGTTTGGTTTTGTGAAGGGTAGATCATGCCTGCTCAACTTGGTCGACTTCTCTGAGTCAGTCACCAGAGCAGTGGATGAAGGCAAGGTGGTTCATACAGCCTACCTTGATCTGGCCATGGCCTTTGATACCATTCCCCACTCAGGAATCATAGAAAAACTCGCTAAGCTAGGCATCAACCCCTATATCAGTAGGTGGGTTGCAAACTGGCTCACAGATAGAACCACAGTGTAAAAGTAGCTGACTCCAAGTCAGACTGCCGACCAGTCACGTGTGGAGTCCCACAGGGTTCGGTCCTGGATCCTCTCCTGTTTGGCATCTACTTCTCTGAAGACCAGGCCAACACGAAGGGTCTCTGGCTGACAAAGTTCGCAGACGATTACAAGCTGGGAGCTATTATTAACTCTTCAAGCAATGTTGACATCCTACAGAGAGGCCTGACTGAGACCAGCAACTGGTGTCAGAACCATTGTCCCCTTTGGGAAAAACCCAGTTCCCATGAATTACCACATCGATGATAGTCCACTGAATACAGAAGGAGTTATAAGAGATCTGGGAGCAAAGGCTGACAGCAACCTCTCTTTTGACCACCACATTGCCACTGTGGTCACAAAGTCCTTCTATGTGGCACATCTCATTACTAAGGGTTTTGCATACAGGAAGAAAGAGAGGTCATTGTCTCCCTCTACTCTTCCCTTATTAGGCCAATCATCGAGTACAATGCCCCATTTGGCATGCACCTCACTAGACACCTGCAACAACTGTTGAGGCCACAAAAGTACCTCATGAAGAGGGTCCTAGGCCTTAAACAGTTGTCCTATATGGACAGACTCAAACAACTCCAACTATTCTCTGTCTCATATTGCCTACTTAGAGGCAATCTTTGCTTGACTTACAAAGCCATGTCTGACCCAGCTCTGTTAGAAATGCTACATCTAAAGAAATCCCAATCCCTCCACACCACACACTCCAGAGACCTCAACCTCATTACCACAATCAACAGAACATGCTGGAGGGACAGGTTCATAACAAAGAGACTGCCCATGCTATGGAATACACTTCCCATACATGTCAAGCAGAGCACCTCACTGGCCCTCTTCAAGAGAAATCTTGATGAGTGCATGGGAAATAGAAAATTCACCCCGGGGATCATTCCAGTGGCTCTGCTCGACAGAGGCACTGGGAACTAAGGTCGGTTGGCATGATGCCAGGGTAATCCTATGGGCTAGGCTTGTAAAGGCTCCAGGGCCATTAGCCTAGTGCACACCTATGAACCTATATGTGTATGTATGTTTCTATGTATATGTGCATGTATATTTATATGTTTATGCATTTGTGTGTGTATATATATATATATATATATATATTATATATATGCATTATATATATGCATATATGTGTGTGTGTGTGTGTGTGTGTATATATATATATATATATATATATATATATATATATATATATATATATATATATTATAAGTATCCATAAATATAGGGATTAATTTACTTCTGCAACTTCAGTTTTGAACAAGGAACATGAATTTGAGTTTTTGTTTTTATAAAATAGTGTATTTTCATTCTTGTATATGACTTTGGAGAGGCAGCTAGACTGATTTGCATGTTCACTGCTATTTCCTGTTAATGTTATATGCATTCTACTCTGAGCGAGTTCTGATATGGTCACTTATTCACTCCCACTGTTCTCCTGGGGCACTTCTTGAAGGCTGAATACACGATAATGTGAAATACACATGGAAAACAGGCTGAAATATTATCCAGCCACAATAATTGTTCTGAGGAGTTGGTTTGTCAGATTACCTTATTCCTTCTTCTGTGGAAATGGAAAGAGTAACAATGGAAACATTTTATGTGGGTCACATGACTCATTGACTTTTTCTAGTTTTTATTACCGCATAGCAGTTGGCATAGAAGGTTAAAAGTCTGAGTTGTAGTTCTTGTGGCACAGGGCTTGATGCCTTCATTTGCTTTCTGTGTAACCTTGAACAGGTCACGTAACCAGATGTTATTCCCAGGTTAGAACTGAAAAGGGACTGGGTGCCCACTGCACCTAGCTGGTTAACAAGTGGGTACTGTTATATATGGCCATACCATCCTGAATGCTTCTGATCTTGGAAGCTAAGTAGGGTTGGGCCTGATTAGTGCTTGGATGAGGTACTGCCTGGAATGCCAGGTGCTGTAGACTTCTGTCTGTCTGGCAGTTAGCTCAGAGGACTGAAGCTCCTACTAATTTATTAACTAATTAATGGGCAGCTTCTTACATTAAACTTACAGGTTTGAAATTTTCCACCTTGATTTACCTACTGGGTGACCTTGATGACGTCACTTAACCAGACAGTGCTTTGGGACAAATGGTATTTTGGGCTAGGCTTCTTAATGGTCTCCTGGACTGAAGCCTAGTAACTAACTATGAAGAATGAACTATGAACCTATGTGATTCCTTGTCAGTACCATATTTCACTGTACCTGGTTTGACCTCGGGTGGAGATGCTTCTCTTTGGTTATCATTCCACCTTCAACACAGCCAGGCTTTGCTGAGGACCACTGTAGCAGTGAAATGATCCATCTCCTTGAAAAGATGTGCTAGGCATTGCCAATCACTCTTTTTCCCTAGGTGTCAGACAGGTTGGAAAGTGGTTGCTAAGTCCTAAGGATGTTGGTTGATTTGGTTATTAGTATTTGAGGATAACAGTGAGCAAGCCATTTCTTTGTCTTGAATATCTGTGCTGTGGCTCAGAACTCCAAGGAAGCAAATTTCTCCTGTTATAATGTGCAAAGATGGAAGAAAATGTATATTGCTGTAGGTCACTGATGTCTTGGCTAAAAGATCATTTGTCATATTTGATGGTGTAACAGGTGGCTGTGTTAGCACAATGGTGACGCATTAGTTCTTTCACTTTTGGACAGATTACACAGTTGTGTAACTTCAGATGTAACTATATCTTTCAACTATGTTTTTCCAGACAACAACAGAAAAACACAGGATGAGTTTCCCCGAAACAATGGATGAAATTCTAGATGTGTCAGAGGATGAAGGTAAGAACATTTAAACAAACAAAAAAGTCAGAATTGAAAATGAATCATTCTGATCTAAAATAATTTATGTTTTCTGGAGTGTATCCTCACTGCTCATAACAGTTTATTGTATTTTGGCGTCCAGTTTTTCCCACTAGTTTACTTTTGAAATATTGATTAAATGTTACCGTCTTTTAATTTGTATTTCACTTATGTTAAATTTGGCTGTTTTCTGTTCATTTGTCATTTACGTTTCACTGGAATTTATTCCATATCTGCTGTCTGTCTGATTGTAAACCAGTGACATTTTGTTTGTTTTACCTTTCAGGCATTATACATGTTCCTATAGGTATGAACCAGTTCTTACTTTTCTCTAGTTCAGTGTGTGTGTGTCTGTCTGTCTATCTGTCTGCCTCTTCAACTTCATTCCAAGCTTATCAATTCCAGCATATCTTAGTGTATTACTCATTAAAGCTGCCCTCTTCTCATTCTGTGTCTCTGGCTTTGCTTTTGATCACTTTTGAGCTATCAGTCACTTGATACTAAATCTATCTACACATCTTATGTTAGATAGATGGATTGATTTACATTAAAAGGCAGAGACAGACTGGGCCCAATTCCAAAAGAAGCACTAATTTTAAGTGAAAAATTTCTTCCCCTACTTGAAGCTTGAGGAATACTTTCTAGGAGAGACAAGTAAGTTGGATTCTTTTTAGAGCTGGCCTTTATTAGTTTTTGGTTACCATTCTGAAAGAAAGTATATTCAGTTTTTTAAAGAGCCATGTTAGTACAGAGACTAACATCCTGGGCCATAGCATGAGGAAAATCAGTCTGTCAGCATAATGTAGATACATTTTAAAGATGCACACTTTTGCTGAAATGATTTAGGCGGTGTACAAGTCCTGCATGACCCAAATTATGCTTATAAACTGGTCTTTATTTTTTAATTCATGAGTAAAATACATAAAAGTGATGTTCATTCTTGACTAGAAGCTAATAAAAAGGAACAATACAGTTTCATTACAAAGCTTAGCAGAATTAGGGAAAAAGGTATAACTTGGGCAAGGTCAGAAATAACAGATATATAGGCACGTGCGCAGACACACACACACACACACACACACACACACACACACACACACACGTGCTAGAAGTAAACTAAGAATTGTGATAGTGTATATTAATACTGTAAGTGCAGTGAAACAAGTTCTAAGATGGCTGCATGTGTGGGAACAGGTGCCAAATGATATGAAGTCCCACTTTGCTTGTTTATTCAGAATTACTAGGCCAGCTGATTCAACAGTTTTTACTATAAACTAAAACTATTTTTTGTAAGTACACCTCTTTTAAAAATTGCTACAAGAATTTAGATCAAGAAAACTGCAACAAATTTAGTAGGAAGAAGACTACAGCAGAAAGATCTGCTATGTATAAATGCAACATACACGTTCATGCTCTTGACTGAAGTTTTCGCGACTCAAGACAGACAGCAGTTAACTAGGTCTTAACTTACCTCTCGAACCCTCAATAACATTTACATAAACAGAAAACAGTTGTTCTTCCTGTTGCCCTGACTTTTATAGCTGCTTATCTCAGTATAACCAGTATTACAGTTTTGTTCTGCTGATAACACACCATGTTCTCAGAAATATTTGCGATGCAGAGTTTTGCTTTTCATGTTTGTAGTACTAGTTTTTTCTTTCACTTTATCTGCTAGAAATATTTCTTATAAATTAGTCTACTGTTTTCATAGTGATGATGCAGCTCTTGGGGTCTTTGTCCTCATTACATAGCCTCTTATCTTGTAATAATCCCAACCAAAGGGAAAAAGGTCACACAGACAATGTACATATATCCCATGGGTCTCCACTTAAGAAGGTTTAAGGTATTATACAGTAAAGAGGCTAGCTTTGCTAAGTCTTTCTTGCAGTTTTACTAAATGGGATGTTTACATCTACCAGGGTTTGGCTTTATTGACCGGAATGCGCCCATACAGAGTTAAAAATGAAAAAAATAAATAAATAAATAAATAAAAAGTGATGGATATTCAGAAGCCAGGCAGATGAAGCAGTAGTATGTCCTTATGGGTTCATTTGCAGACTTCCCATGAGCCTCCACTGCTGCAGGTTTAAGGTGTTACACAGTAAAGAGTCTACCTTGGTTAGGTCTTTCTTGCAGTCCATGTGTATCAAAACACTTTAAAAACAAATGTTTTGCATATTTCCTAAGCTGTAAGTACTTTGTTTACGGCTTGCTAACTACTGAAAGACAAGTGTTTTTACTTTTTTTCCTGCATGAAAGTAATATATGTACTTTTGCACAACTGATTTGTGCATTAAATAGTAATGAGATGATGTTTTCTTGGGGAAACAGAATTTCAGCCTTCATCTGTTGGGTTATTTTCTCCTTCAAATTAAAAAAGTCTTTGTATACAGTGTACATAAATGCACTGATTTATTAAAATGTCCTAGTGACAAAGGAAAATAAAATAATACCAATTTCTATAACAAGAAAAATAGCCATTTAACTCAATAAACGTAAGTACTTTTTGAGTATGAGACAACTGCATTTTCCTAACTAAATATACTGAATTAGAGGCCACTGCCTCTGGAAGTGCATGGGACAGCCCCTACAAGATGACTTCTGTCTATCCTTTCTAGAAGTTTGCATTCACACCGTTTGTTTGAAAACAGTTCTTTCAGGTAGTTAAGGTGCCACCATTAGAGCAGCATATACTTATGAATAATCTAAGATATTGCGCCCCCCATAAAGTACAGGGGTTATTACAATGAAACAGGAACAATAGATGTTGCTTAGAGATTCTCACTATGACCATTGTGGTTAATTCTCACTCCAGTGAAAATACAGAAGCTATCCAGTTCATACTTAACAAAGTAAAAAAATATGTAAATTTGATCTGCTCGGCAATCACAGGACCCACCAATGTGACCTTCTTAAATGTATTAACTGGGTACCTGCAAATAGCAGAACCAATCTGCTCCTTTGTACACTCCTTTTTAAAATCTTTACCCAGAGCAATTGTCTTGCTTTCAAATCTAAACTGCATTTCAGACGGCAAAGCTACTCCATTATGAGCAATCAGGACAATACCCTCTGTCTTAGTAAACTACCGGACAAAGGGCCTTCTCAAAATTGAGTCTGTTTGGAACAACCTCCCTCCTGAAATTAGGCAACACACCTTTAGAGAAACACTTAAGAAACACCTTCAATTTGAGGCAACCTGTTTCCAAGACCATGAATTGAATCTACTTCTCCAAGCAAACACTTCTGCTTGACAGTCAAGCATGTATCGCATGACTATATGTTGCTTTTTATTTGTGTGGTATCCACCCATGTATACTGTATATATTTGTTAAGTTATCCTACTCATTGTATATATCATTTCTTGCCATCTCAGTATGTCTCTAATGGACACAAGTAATCTGTAAATGGTTAATTTCCCAGGCCCATGCTTACACTTATCAAAGGTAGCAGAACTTGTCAGAGAGTTGGGATGCATGGCTAGGCTTAAAAGGGCCCTTGTGGTCGTTAGCCTAGTAAACACCTATGAACCTATAATTGTATGTATTTGTATACATATCACCCTGTATAATAATTGTAGTTGTATTCTGTTGCTAAATGGTCCTGATCATGGCTGTAAAAGGTTTTCAGGCAAGACTATTTAGCTGCTTATCAAAATGTAAAATAAATAACTGCAGAAGTGATAGTATTACAAAGACTATCAAAACAGTGCAGCTTTATTTTTTTGTCAGTTTTGACTGTGACTGTGTTCATTTTATCATAACAGCTGCAGTTTAATATACCTAGGATATCAGCTGTATGCAGGTTATGTACACTTATATAAGAAATCCTAATTGTAGAGATTTCTACTACAGTGTCACATTCACCACGGCATGAAGTGATTTGT
Source organism: Protopterus annectens (assembly GCF_019279795.1). Taxonomy (NCBI): domain Eukaryota; kingdom Metazoa; phylum Chordata; order Ceratodontiformes; family Protopteridae; genus Protopterus; species Protopterus annectens. Next base: position 453,525,998 of record NC_056743.1, read on the forward strand.
ACCCCTACAACTTTGGTGTCAGGTGGTGACCACATCCTTTGTAAATCCAGCACTACCTCATGCCATTTTTTTTAATTTTATTTTTATTTTTTATTTAACATTTGTTGACCGGGAATGTCCGACTAGGTTCCACAGAGCCTGTTTTCAGCGGAGGCCCGGGGAGAAATGCTCCAGATGCATGTCTTTGGAATGTGGGAGGAAACTGGAGTGCCCGGAGGAAACCCACGCGAACACAGGGAGAACATGCAAACTCCACACAGAAGGCACCCCAGCCGAGAATTGAACCGGAGAACCTCTTGCTGTGAGGCGACAACGTTAACCGCTGCACCACTGTGCCGCCCTGCATATTATTTTCTTCTGTGAGGAACCCTAACAGTAAATGAATATTCATGCCTAACAAATGTAAGCATTAAAGCAGAATTATATATATGGTTTTAGAAAGGCTGTGAAGGAAAGACACTGCAGTTAGTTAGTATGAGAATATGCACAATGTTACCGGGGTCTATCTCTCACACATTTACTGTTATCCTGAATACCTCATGCAACTGTACTGACTTTCTTTTGGATAGAATTTTCTGACATATTAACAAGAGGGTATAATTCAAGCATTATGTCATTTCCAATAAGAAATTAAGGTGCTGGACACAACACAGAATCCTTTGCTAGGTTGCCCTCCATGAAGCAGTCCTCTTTGTGCACCAGATGTTAAACACAGGAAGATTGTGAGAAAGTATGGACTGTTATCCCTCTCACAGTCTCAGAATCAGTTTGAGCAGAAATTTGTCTGTTGATGGTAGTCGTTAGTAGTTCATAAGGAAACAAAAAACTTCTGATTTTCTGATGCTTTTTGTCCTGTCAGTCTAAGTTCTTATTTATCTGAGAACATTTGAAACAAGTAATGATCGTTTTCCACCTTATTCTCACACTGTGAAGCAAGACTGGGGATTGAAATGACTCTGTATAAGAGCAGATACTACAACATGGAAGAAAGCTTTGCACTGGCCTGTAGTTCCAAAATTCTTCTTCATGAAGTATCATTTATGGAGAATAGTGGTTTCAATGAAAGAAAATTCAGTTGTACTGAAATTGCTGTTTCAGAGGACTCTAAAGTGATGTGGCGTCCATGTCTCGCATGAGAGAACCAGTATGTTCAAGATTTCCTATATGCAGCGCCCCCTATAGAAATTGCCTTATAGGAGAATTTGCAGAAAATGGAATATCTAATGGAGATACATGGCATTTCTGACCTGAATAGGAATTAAAATGATAATCTCAGAGCTTTTGAGATCAGGGAATTAATTTTGAAAACTGCTGACTTGTATGTAGCCAGAAAAGTTGTTTCCAGTAGCCATCTATTTATTTTGTGTTATTCTTTTACTGGCTTCCCATTATTAGAATGGCCTTATTTACTGGTGAGCCAGCCATCCAAACATGTAAGAGTAGAGATGTGAGACCAAGGTAAAATACTCACCTTTGCTGCTGTATCAAAACTGCTTCAAAAGTGTATATTGAAGAAGGGATTGAATAGTTATTGTGAACCAGTGCTGTTCTGGCTTTTTGGGGCTAGTTAAGTTAATGAAAAGAGTTTCAGTCTGCCTAAAGTAGAACTTTCTGCACAAAAGCTTCTTCTTCTTTAGTTTTTTTCCTGGTTAAGGTTCTCCACAGCAGATCACCTGTCTGCTCATGATTGGCAGTGGAGTTTTTACGGTGTTGAGTTGCCAGCCTGGCGCCCAACCTTCCACAGAAGACACACACACACACACACACACACACACACACACACACACACACACACACACACACTCGTACCTAGGGCCAATTTAGAGTCTCCAATCCACCTACAGCATGTCTTTGGGATGTGGGAGAAACCGGAGCACCTGGAGGAAACCCACGCGACCACAGGGAGGACATGTAGACTCCACCAAAGCAAAGGGAAAAAATGCATGCACTCGCTTGCTGTTGTCCATGTCCTGCTGGACAATCAGTAGCAAACCCTGGAACCTGAAGATTGAAAAGGTCTATTTAATCAGTGCTTTGAGCTGAGATGTAATGAAAAAGTGACCTCTTATGTTACTGCCCATAAGCTAAGACAAGCTTCCTCAAAACCACTCCATCAAGATATTGAGATAACCATTTTATGATTTTATTACATGCATCCATTCCTTAATAAGGCTAAGAGAGAAGATGTATGCAGGCAAACTATATTTGTGTGAGGATTTATTGCAGCGGTATGTTTCTTGAGAGATTTCTGGTATAATGCAAACTGATATTTTCACTCACCTTTGTCCATGGATTGTTGCTGGCTAGTAAAGCTATGCTGTTCTAAAGTATCCTCTATCTAATAGGATCATAGGAGTTTACTAGGCCAATGACTCAAGGGCCCTTACAAACCTAGCCAAGTATTACCCTTATTTCCACGATAAGCACCTATCAACCATGTCTAAGAGGGACTTAGGTGGGACACCTGGCTGGGGTGCATTTACGGTTACCCATCCAGTCATCCAGATTGTGTTTGAAGAAGGCCAATGAGGTGCTCTACTTGACATGAACCGGGAGTCTGTTCTAAAGGTGTTGTAACCTCTGGGAGACAAATTTGTCCCTCCAGCAGGTTCTATTAATGTCACATAACAGGTTAAGGCCATTACAGTGAGTAAATGAAAAATACTGCACTGAGCCTACAAGGCTAGAAACGTTGTACAAACTGTTTAAGTAAATAAAATAATGAAAACACACAAGGTAAGCACTTGCACGACATCCAGTCACTTCATCAAAGAATCAAAGGAAGTACTTATTTTAAATAGTCATTTACTTACTAAACTAACATAATTAAATACATTAACTACATTAATAAAAATAAACAAAATATATATACACATTATGTAATATTTCAATCTTACTAAAGTGATACAAAAAATAGAAGAAAAATATATTTAAAATTGTTTAAAATTGTGTATAAAAGTATAAGCAGATGATACCATCTGAAACAAGTTATTTGTGCCTGAGGGGGCGTGCCGTCAAAAAGGGTTTTAATGAAGAAGTGCTTTTCAGACCTAGATATCTTTCAGCATTAAGCAGAAGAATCCATTTCTGTTCAACTGCTTCTGTGCGATTTTCCAGATCCCCCCTCTAATATCTACATCTAGTACTTGTAGTACAAAAAATCTAAAGATGTGTGTTGAGTCATTATGTGAAATATGTACTGCTAATGCATTACTGTCCTTCTTATTCTTTATATCTCTGATGTGCTCAAGCACTCTGTCTTTGAGCTGTCTATTGGTTTTACCTACGTAGTAGGCATGACATTTCTGACAAAATGAAAAATAAACTACGTTAGCTGTTATATAGTCTGCATAATAGTGGGTTCTGAGTGTAAATTTCAGGGAGGGATGTTGATAGAAGGAACTAGCATATAGATGTTTGCATGCTGTACAATGTCTGCATGGAAAAGTCCCTACCTCATGGATTCATCGGGATTATTTGTTGTGCTTTTCTTATAGCATAAATATTTCTTAATAGATTTATTATTTATAAATGAAAATGATGGTGTTGCACCAACCATACTCATGAGTTCTAGCAAATAAATAAATAACTCCCAAACACTAAAGGTGGTCTGTCACAAAAACAGTCAGTATTGGCAGAAAAAAGACAGAGAATCCACCCAAGGATGGCCAATCAACGAAATCCACAAGTGTTCCAATTAAAATGTAGTCCTTTAATACGAATAAAACTTCGACTTGAAAATAAAATGAAAAATAAAAAAGCTCAAAACTGTCCCTTGAAGATATCCGATAAGCGCTTTCGACTGTTGTCTTCCTCAGATCGTATAAGACACTAGGGACTTCCATTTCCTTTTATATATGAAATTATATACTGTTTGACCAATCACCATTGATGAATACTTGACAACATCCAATCCTATCTTGTTATCTCAAGATTAATTTGCATGTAATCAACTCTATGCTTCTGTTTCCCGCCTTTGTTGAGTATGTAAATTAGTTGTTCCAGTCCTTCATTTTGATTGGATGTATAATGTGTTATTGATGATAATGTGAGCAAAGTGAGTATTACTCTTCCATTTTCCTTTAATTCACAAGACCAATAACGGATGACGCTGTTCTAAATGATGTAGTATCCATAAGTAAATAGAAGCATTCATAAACACTCCAAATATTAAATCTTCGAAGAAATTTGTGAATATAACTTTCTATTCATTACAATGCTATGCAGGTATGATGGATCTTTACCTGCATAATCAAAATAATGCCACTTGAAATTATGGAATTACAATAAGTATCCTTCAACTAAATTATATCACATTTCGAAAAATACAACCAATGCCTGCTTCAGATGTATCTCTAAAATACCAAAGTCTTGCCAAAAACAGGAAAGCGTGTGGATAGACCAGCAACGCTAACTGTTCGTTTTCCAATCTCTTTCAAGCAAATGAGGGAAATTACTTCCCTTTTTTTCATAAATATTTTAATTCTTTCAACTAACCGCAAAAACTTTGATTTTGTCACTAAAAGTGACTTCAACATGTATTAAATCATTGGTAGCATGATCTTGTTTTTCATTTAATCATTAATGTAAGAGTTCATTCCTTTTACCAATAAAAATATATAAAATATGAGGAAAATGATGTTGTTCGATAAGCAAGCAGTATAATATCCTTTAACAATGGCCAGAATAAATTTGGCCTTAATCAGGTAAAATTTACTTGTTGTTACTGTTATCAGACAAAATTAAAATTACAGGTTTGTCATATAGATGACGCAATAATTTTGTTGTTATATACTTCTTCTGTTCTTAAATATGAAAGTAACTTTCATCATTATATTCTCTTCATTCCTTAATATAGGGATGTATTCCTTTTATTAATAAAGATATGAAGAAGATGGTGTTGGCCAATAAGCGAGCAATGAAATGTCCTTTGACAAAAGCTGAAAAATTACTTTGGTTTCAGTCAGATAATGCTCACATAGTATTGTCTTTGTCGGTTGACTTTAAAGTTGTAAATTTATAGATGGCAGAGTGGATTAACTACACTTTACATCTTCTGTTCTTTAAAACAGGTTTAAGGGGGACTATGCTATTTAAACCAGGGGGTTGATCTGCCTTCAGGTTAATAATCCATTTTGTTTCTTTCAGCTCTGTCAAAGTCTCAATGTCACCTTTGCGTGGACCAGAGAAAGCTCTATCAATGACTTTAAATAGAAACTTGTGATTTTTATTAGTAACAACATGTTGTGCTAACGCATTATGTATTTCCTTGTTTTTAATATCCAGTTGATGTCTCTGTACCCTTCTTTTGAAGCATTGGTTATTTTTTCCTATATAGAATGATGTACAAACCTCACAGGTAGCTAAATATACAACATCTGAGGTTTTACATGTTGCTTTGATGTTAAAAATATAGTCTTTCCCTGTAACCGGATGTGTAAAGTGGTTGCTGTCATCTATCACACAACAGATATTACAATTCCCACATTTTATTGTTCCTTTCCATCCTATTATTGTATTTGGTGTCTGGATGTTAGTACATAATAATCTTTTTATATTTTTCTTGTTTTTGAAACAGAATCTAGGTCTCTCTCCAACTATAGCTTTTAGATGTGGATCTTGTGTAAGCACTGGCCAAAATTGATTAATTATCTTAGTAATCTGAGCATTATCTGAACTATATGTTAGAGATAGTCTCATAAAGGTATCATTTGATTCAACATAGTTTTGTCTTATGTTCCCATTGGATTGTGGGTCTTTCTCCTTGTAGCCACGGCCTTCAAGTTGTTACGCAAGAAGTTTATTTCTTTAATTCTATTTTCTTCTCGATTGCAACGTTTGTGAATCCTATTTGTTTCATTCCTCATGATGTTCTTGGTTACATGTCTCGGATGCATGCTGCTTCTATGTAAGTAATGATTTCTCCAGGTATTCTTTCTATATAAATCAAAATTCAAGAAACCTTGGTCACTCAATAATGGCGCAATAATTTTGTTGTTATATACTTCTTCTGTTCTTAAATATGAAAGTAACTTTCATCATTATATTCTCTTCATTCCATAATATAGGGATTTATTCCTTTTATTAATAAAGATATGAAGAAGATGGTGTTGGCCAATAAGCGGGCAATGAAATGTCCTTTGACAAAAGCTGAAAAATGTCATATATAAAAGGAAATGGAAGTCCCTAGTGTCTTATACGATCTGAGGAAGACAACAGTCGAAAGCGCTTATCGGATATCTTCAAGGGACAGTTTTGAGCTTTTTTATTTTTCATTTTATTTTCAAGTTGAATTTTTATTCATATTAAAGGACTACATTTTAATTGGAACACTTGTGGATTTCGTTGATTGGCCATCCTTGGGTGGATTTTCTGTCTTTTTTCTGCCAATACTCATGAGTTCTGGTGCATCTTGTAAAATCTTCCAGTTATCCTTTATAATGTCACAAAAGTCATTAATGTCACTAGAATATTGAAATGTGACTTTAAAAATTTTATTAGTAGCTGTTATTCCTCCACTATTATTTGCTCCTTCTGATGCTTGTTTAAAATATGGTTTACATCTGTCATCCCTGCATGACCAAGCTTCTTATATAGCATTGGCTATCTCCTTTTCTGAGTATCCTCTTTCTAGAAAATTTAGTTTCAATTGTAGCAAGGCTGTGTGCGCACCTATGTCATTACTTTGTAGCCTTAGTACTCTATATGTCTGCCCTTTGAGTACATTACGTGGAATGTGCCATGAGTGCATACTTATTTTGTAAAGAAGGGCATTCCTCTTAGTAGGTTTATTATAAATACTATTAGAAACTTGTCTGAGTGCAGATTTCTTTAGTGTGACGTCTAGGAACTCTGTTTCGCATCGGGAGTGGTGATAAGTGAATTTTAAAAAGTCTGTTGTATTATGCATATATCTGACAAACTCCTCCAGTTCATTTACACTCCCTTTCCATAGCAAAAAGATGTCGTCCACAAAACGGACGTACCACAGAATGTATTTGCTGTATTGATTGGCCCCTGATAGAATAGATGTAAGTTCCCATTGTGCTAAAACCAGGTTGGCGTAGTTATTGGCACAAGCAGTGCCCATAGCCATGCCAACCTTCTGAAGATAGAACTCCTCCTCAAAAGTGCAGTTATTATTTTCCAAAACTAACTCTAATAAAGTATATATGAGTGTAACCTTATCATGAGGAAAACAATTTCTTGTCATAAGGAAATCTCTAATAGTATCAACCCCCCAATCATTGGGGATAGAAGTAAAAAGAGATTCAATATCCAGTGCAACAAGGATATAATCATCATCTATTTCTCGCAATCGATTATATAGCCTCTGTAAAAAGGTTTTTGTATCCTTCAAAATTGTGCAGCATTGATCTAGTAGTGTATGCAAACTATTCTCAATATAGTCAGTGGTTCCATGCACCAACCTGCACCTGATACTGTGGGTCTCATAGCTGGTGAATGCTTATTCTTATGAATTTTAGGTAAACCAAAATTTCTGGGAATGAGAGAATGTGCAACATTAAAATATCTAAAAAGTTCTTCATCTATGAGATTTGTCATTAATAAATCAAAAATCAGAAAAGATACTTTCTCCATAATGCTATTCAGTACTATCTTAGAAATGTGTTGATATGCATATGTATCATTTACAAGTAATCTCATTCGATGCAAATACAAGTCTTTATCTAAAATCACAATGCCCCCACCCTTGTCTGCTGGCCTTATTTCTATGGAGTGCATGTTTTTAAGTTCGGTTAAAGCCAGAAAATCTTGATTCGACATATTACAGAAGCATGCTTTAGTACCTTCATTAAATAAGCATCTAAAGTCATTCTCACATACATTTATGAAAGTTTGTACCACAGGATGTTTATTGGGTACAAATGTACTTGGTTTCTTAAAAGGAGTTCTTTCATGTATACTCTCTTCATTATAAAGTGTTTTTAAAGTAAGATTTCTACCTAGTAACCTGAAGTCTTTTAACATTTCTGCGTGATCAGCATGTTTTGCTGGAATATAAGAAAGTCCCTTATTCAGTAAAGCAATATGATTTTCTGTTAGTACAATAGAAGAGATGTTGAAAATAAGACCTGTATTTAATAGCGTCTCCTCTTCACCGTTTGTTGCGTTCATTCCATGCTGGATTGTTGCTGCAAAATCCCTTTCCTCCCCTGACTTCTCAATCTGTTCATAATGGGTAGAGGAGTTGATAAAGAGAAGCCTGCCTGCAGTCACTTTGCTTACTAAAAAAATCAGTAGAACTAGTTTTGTGGCCTTCTATTGCACAGCGTGGTTTGACTACAGGGTCAGAAAGATCGTTACCTCCACTCGTGCTGGCTCCAAGTTCTGAGGTATTCATAGTTGCGTTTTTCTCTATTGGCCTATCATTCTTTCCATTGGATAAGGAAGTAACTGTAGACTCTAAAAAAAGGGGTCAGTGTAGTGCACGCTGCTGTGATCGAAGCAATAGGCGCAATATTACTTCCTAGTATAGTTGTGATTGGTGGATGCAAACGCTCATTAGAAGTAGTAGTAACGGTTGTTCTGGTTTGATCTCTAGGCCAGGAAAAGACATATTGATTATGAAAATCTTTTAAGTCTCTCTGCAGCTTCTTGATTTTGGTAAGCTGCGGTCTTTTTTCATATGATAGAATATTATCTTTGCAACAGGTCAATCTTGTCATCAATAACCTCTGGTGTAAACTTATCAAAAATGAATCTTTGTGTTGACAAGATATCTTCTTTTAAGTCTTCATTCATAGGTAGGAAGAAATCTATTAAAAGATGGATATATTCTGCACTGAATTTTAAATTAGGTTCTTGCCACCTTCTTAATAACACAGGATAGGCATCTCCGTAACTAGGCATGTTTAAAACTCGTAATCCTCGGAGAATGACATGGTGTTCCAAGGATGCCTGTAAATGTAGGCGTTGCCATTGTAGTCGTTTGTACTTATATAATTTATTCTCTAAATCCTTATAGCATTGAAAAAACTCTGGTATTTGTTGACTTGCCTCTGCATTGTTAGTTACAGCATTCACTCGATTGAGATCCAATAATGGATTATCACTCACATTTAAAATGTGCGATAGATGATCAAAATCACTGTTTCCATCTCTCTGGTTCAATAAGCTTCCTGCTTCAACAGTTTCTGCCATGTCCCTGCTTCGAATAAGCAACGAGATTCAAAAGTAAAATAGACGAAAGCAGAGTACGGAGCAGTGCAGAACAATAAAACCAAGCAAATTAAAAATAATGCAAGGCTAGAAACGTTGTACACACTGTTTAATTAAGTAATTAAAATAATGAAAACACACAAGATAAGCGCTTTCACGACATCTAGTCGCTTCATCAGACAAAGAATCAAAGGAAGTACTTATCTTAAATATTCATTTACATACTAAGCTAACATAATTAAATACATTAACTACATTAATTAAAATAAACAAAATTGTTTAAAAACTGTTTAAAAAAATAATAATATATATATACATTATGTAATATTTCAATCTTACTAAAGTGATACAAAATATATACAAATATATATATATATATATATATATATATATATATATATATATATATGGCTAAAATAAGGTTAATATTAGAAGTGTAGAGGTGGGGGTGAGCAGTGTCATAAAACTATGTATGTAGCTCGGAGATGCCAGTAATACTATTCAGGTATTGGTGAAGAGTGGTCATTGGGCATAGGATTCTGAATGAAGATGAATGGTTTGATGACATGGCAAACTGAAGATAACAGTGGCATTTATCCTGGAGATATGCAGGAGCAGATTCATTGATGTTATAGGTGAAGTTTTAATTGTGTTTTAACTGAGTTTGCATTCTGAATGGATTTTAGTGGTAGTGGGATGCAGCTCCATAGTTTAACTACACTTTTGGAACATAGCGAGTCACTTGCAGTATTAGATGAGTTGATTACAGTATTTTGTAACTTTTGTCTAGAGTATGGCATTCTTTTGGGGGTAGTGTTGTATTAAGTTGTTAATGGTTGGGTAGTTTTCTGGCTTATAGAAAGTATCTGTATTGTAGTTAGCTCAGAGAGAGTTAAGTGATGTGGTTTTTCTTACCAGTTTAATTCTCTGAGGGCTAGTCAGTGGTATGTTCTATTGTTTTAGTTTACTACAGATTTGGTTATTTTATTATTACATTGCTCAAGTTTGAACAGTTGTGAAACCTGAAGGTTAGAAGAAATTCGGATAACCTGGTAAAGAGGTGGCAATAAGAAAATAGAGGCTGTACATATTCTGACTCTGCTATTGAGGTAAGTTTCTACTCTGTATAATATACCTAGTTATGATAAGTTTTTTAATCATGTGCAATACACGGTGGTTGAATTTCAACTAGTCATCTATGATGACACCCAATAATTTTGTGTATTTTAATTGTTCTATCATGCTGTTTGCACAGACAATAGTGATTACAGTGGTCTTGGCAGAGATGTGGTTTGGGGTGAAGAGTAGTAATTTTTATTTTTTGGCATTTAGAAGTAATTGGGAATTATTTAGCCATGTTTAAATTGATAAGGAGGATTGTTGTATTAGGTCCTGGAGTTTAGAGAGGCATTTGGCAGAGCAGGTTTGGGTTGAGCCATCAGCATATTGAACTGGGGTAGCATTATTTGCAGCAGCCTAGAGGTCATTGGTGAGTGTGTTGAAAAGCATGGGGCCCAGTATAGATCCTTGTGGGACACCAATCGATGCTGGTAAGAAGGTGGAAAAATCAGTTTTCCAATTCACTGGTTGTGCTCTGAGAGGTAGCCATGTAACCATTGTAATGAAGAGTTGGTCAGACCTAAGGATAAGCGTTTATGTAAAAGTTTCTGGTAGGAATCAGTATCAAAAGTTTTAAAAAAAAGTCCATGAAGATGGTGGAGACTAGGCTTCCTGTATTTCTGTGGGTGTTAACAGTATTAACAAAATTCAGCAAAGCAGTAGTTGTGCTATAATGAAAACGGAAGCCATGTTGGTTTGAAGATAGAAGCTGATTATCTATTAGATAGTTGAGAAGGTGCGTATAAATACATTTGTCTAATAAATTTGATACAGGAGATAAAACGGCAAATAATCTGTAGTTTGAATGATCTGTATTGATTCCACCCTTATGCAACGGAATAATTAATGATTTTTTCCATAGTTAAGGGACATTTTTTTTTTCAGATATGTTTCAGTTTTATCAGAACCAAAACGGGACATGCAATATCCTCAGCTACTATTTTAAGATATTCATCAGGAAAATTGTAGAGGCAGTTATAGTAGGCTTTAATTTTTGGAGGTATTGTTTGATGGCATCTGTGGGTACTGGTTGGAAGGAGAAATGGGGAAGGAAGTTATTTGATTGAGTGTGGACCATAAGAGCTTGATTATTCGCCTTGTTGGTTAATAACTTCACTGCCTGTCTAAAGTTGGAATTGATTTGATTTACTTGGACCTTGCTTTTGCCTTGTAATATGACTGTAATAGTTGTTTGTGTCTAGATTGACAAACACATTTTTATTTATTATTGTATCTTATGTTCTTTTGTTAATCACAAAAGTAGTTAGACACAGAATGGATCATTATGTCTCATGACCTGGGGCACATTTCAGAAGAAAAACTTATAGCAGACAAAAATGCAAAATAATGAGGTAGAGTGTGTAAAACAGAAATATTAAACTACATGCAGTATAAACTGGAAAAGTACAATTACCCTTTAAAGAAACTATGGCCCACAGTTTGAAAACGCAGTCCTTCACTGAAAGGGGTAGATATAGATATTGCTAAGCATTAATAAACATTGGCACCTGCAATTTAAAATAAATATTAGATTGAGGCAGTACAATGAACAGTCCAAAAAGTGCAGACATTGTTATTTGTGGTTAAGCACTGCACTTAAATCTAGGTGTACCACTCCTTTTTTATACACACAGTTCATACCACATTACAGTATCACAAGTGGTATAGCTGCTCTGTGCAGGTATAGCAATTTGTAGGTTGTGATAGATTTTTATGGCATTTAATTTCCCCCTTTTCAACAGTGCTTCAAGTTGTACAGGTGCCACTACCTCACATATGACATCAGCCCCATATCGATTTCCCAGACAACTATAGTCATACACTAAAACTGAACTGCCTAGTTAATTATTCATGAATGGATTTATTTTTTATTTATTTATTAGTAACCTGGCAAGTGAACTGGTCTAGGGACCCTTTTGAGCTGTAACCTGGACCATTATGAAAATACAATACCCAAAACGCATACAACAAATGAAATAGCATAGTTTATATATATATATATATATATATATATATATATATATATATATATACATACATAATATAGCAAATGTGATAATAAAAGCAATGCAGGGTTTATGTTTTTATCATTTTTTAATGCTCCTACAGCCTGCCAACCCCCAGCATCCTGCAATCCAGTGTCTGATTAGTTTTTGTTGGGGCAATAGCTATTCCCAGCTCACTTGTTTCCCATAAGGCAAGAGCTGATAATGGCGCTGTCATTCTGGCAGCCATTAGGATATTTTTTAGTCAGCCTTAACCCCATCCCATGGTGGTGGTGCCATAGGCTTTTACTTTACCATGATGAGAATGCTTTTACCTATGCCTGTGCCCCTAGTAGAGAAACATGCTCGCTCCTTGGCACTCCTCTATGAGGGCTACCATTACTGACATGGGTGAGCCCAACAATGTCCCTTCCCCACCATTTTCTGTTATCAGGGAAACTGGTTTAGACTCCTCCTCCAGAGTGCCAGGTCATCACACATGGGGGATCCTCCAGACTGCCAGGTCACCACACATGTGGGATCCTCCAGAGTGCTAGGTCATCACACATGTGGGATCCTCCAGAGTGCTAGGTCATCACATGTGGGGGATCCTCCAGAGTTTCAGGTCATCACACGTGGGGGTTCCTCCAGAGTGCCAGGTCATCACACATGGGGAAGACATCCGAACTCAGTATCTCATCATAGAAGCACTGCAATGTAAGCCACAGGTCTGCAGGCTTCCCCACATGTTTCTTCCAACTTCTTGAACTACTAATCGATCTTGGGTCATCTGGACCACAATCCTTGTATCCCTCTGTGACATTAATAGAATGCATGTACAACTGTTTAAGGACCATAAACAAGTGAATAGCTTTAGCTGCTATGTTTGAAAATGAAAATCAAAAACAATTTATGTGAAAAAGAAAAGGCAACTACTCCAGTGTAGAAATGTGAAGCAGACATTTAAAGAAGTAGCATGAGTCTGCATGCAAACAGTAAAAAAGAAAGAAAAATAGCAGATGAAGATGAGATAATATATAAGCAAAAGAAGGAAATAGCCATTTGAGCTGCACTTCCTAGTTACACTTGGAGCCCTCTTTCTGAATCTCAGTTTGCATTTTGGTGCTTCTTTCAGCTTTAATGTAACACATCACATGATAGTGAAACATTTCCTGAACTAGTTCCATATCATTTGGGTTTGGAGGGGATTTTTTCTGCATCATTTTGAAAGTAACACTGGTGAATAGAATCCCATAAATAGGATGACAAATAATGGTGTTTACTTGTAACATCATTAAAACAGTATCACTGGCATCCATCTTAGACATGAGCCTTTAATATATTAAAGAACAGAGAGAAAAATAATGGGGACTTAATGGAAATTGAAGTGCTAGTACTGTGTTTTGAACCAATAATGGCAAAGGCCTAGTTTCCTAACAACGTCAAACTTGGGGAGGGAGGTACTTGTTTAGATATCAATAATCTTACTTTTTGTTAATGACTAAGAATTTTTGGCGATATTGTAGTTGAGAGCCTCACCAGATGCGCAGTAGCAAGCCCCGCCCAAAACCCACCCCCGTGATATGTCATTCATGTATATGCATTCCCTCTGAATGTACAACCGAAGAAAAAGTGCACTGACATGTAATATGACAGTAAATATAACAGTAAACTGTTACCAGCATCTGTAATTGACAAGTTTTATTGCACTAATAATATATACTATAATCAGCAAAGAAACGAAACCGTCAAAACACGTCATCAGGCTTTTTACTGTGTAGCATTATAGTTCTCTTTGCCAGAGTCGGAATGCGATGGTTCACTGTCCCAATTAATGTCCAAATGGACTCTTTTTTTTGGTGCAGGTGTCACAGCCGACTCTTCCTCAGTATCATTGGCAGGACCTTTTACTAAGAACAGCTTTCCTGGGTGATACTGTATTAACCATTTGTGTACATTTAATATTTTCATATCATGCATGCACGAGCAAATTAAATATGCAGACCGGGTTGTCACTCAATTTGCGATAAGCCCACTTCTGCGCGGAACAAACTGGTGAGGCCCTCAACTATAATATCGCCGAATTTTTAATAACATTATTTTATTCTTCTCTTCACATTACAATAAACAAATTGCTTTCTCGTTTAGAGATTCCTTACTCTTTATTTTTATTTATTTATTTATTTATTTTGATAACCGGGTAGTGTTCGACTGGACAAGAATCCCATTTTCAGCAGAGACCCCGGGAGAAAAGCTCCAAAATACAAACACGCTAAGAGGTAGATAATAATGATGATCAAGGAATAGCAAGAGATGCAGCATAATACAGATTAAACAGTACTATCTAAGAAGCCACAGAGATATAAGTACAGTGTCAAATATTCAATACAATAGGTTATAACGTAGAGTAAACAAAACACAAATTCTTAGCTAACATGGTGCCACTCAAATTACAGATGAATTCAGGAACAGAAAACTATTTACAATGAAGTTAAATTTATGTATAAGTGTAAATATAAGGACACACTAAAAAGGATGAGAGGTAAGTAGAAAATGGCAAACAGTTCCTGAGAAAAATACAGAGATTACATGTAGGTAACAGTAAGAAGCAGAGCATAACCGTTGTGAGCAAAGTTTTAAGAGGGAACAGGTCCCAACAAGGCAATGGAGTGATGTCTAAAAGGGTGTGATAACACAACAAGAAGAGTTTTTTTGAACTCATGGTTGTTTGGGTTTTTTGTAATTGTCTGAGGAAGTGTGTTCCAGAGCTTGGCAATTTTTTAAGAGTAGAGGGAATCTCCATGAAGGTTGTGGGAGCGAGTGACATTTAGCATAAGCTTATCAGATGATCTGATGGATCTTGGATTACAGTTTGGTTGTACTAGGCTAGCCAGTGTAGGGATATTATTGGATTGGTGGATAATTTTATGGACTATGGTCAATTGATTGAGGGATAAAAGATTAGGGAGTTCAAGCCAGTTTAGTTGATTAGTTGAGAGAGGGCTGTGCAATGGTGAGTCCTATATGGGTGACCAGTGGCAAATTATGCTGTTCTGTTGTAACAGGCTTCTATATTATAGAGGTCATTCTTACGCAGATTAGTGAAAATGTGAGAGCCATAGAGGAGAGTTGAGAGCAGCTGAGACCGGGCAGTGGCCAGCCTGCACTGTTGGTTAGGAATGGTTTTGCTCTATAGAGGGTGCCTAGTTTGGAATGCACTTTTTTGATTGTACATGAGATATGTATATCAAATTGTAGATGTGTATCAATTATTATGCCTAGAAAGTTTAGCTTGGTTGGAGAGAAGTAAACTGGTTCCATTGGAGGAGAGAACTGAGAGTGGGGGCTGGCAAGGAGTCGATTTTTTTATTTGAGAAGACTATAATATTGGTTTTGTTTGGGTTAAGATTAAGTTGATGTTTAGTTAGATTTTTTTCAATGTCAAACATTTTTACCTGGAGTTCTTGGGAAGATGAGGCTGAGAAGATAAGTGTACAGTCATTGGCATTTTAGACAATGGTGGCATGATTCATTAAGGAGCTGAGGTCATTGGTAAATATGCTAAAGAGAAGAGGGCCAAGAATGGAGTCTTGGGGTATGCCTACAGAGATAGGAAGTAGAGGGGAAAGATTATTTTTCCATTTGGTAGTTTGCTGATGATTGGAGAGATAGCTATGGAACTAGTTCAGGGATGTGGGCTTTAGACCAAAAGGAGAAAGCTTGTTAAGTAGTAGCTGGTGGGACACGGTGTCAAAAGCATTGGACATATCAAGGAAGATAGAAGAGACAAGTTGTCCTTTGTTTAGTTAGGTGATTAATGAAGCTGGTGAAAAATAATAGGGCAGTTGTAGTATTATGTTTAGGTCTAAAGCCATGCTGGGAGCTGGATAATAGGTTGTGGGTCAGAAGGTGGTGCAGGAGTTGACTGTGGATACATTTTTCAAGTATTTTTGCAAGGAGTGAGAGGATGGCAATGGGGTGATAGTTTGTAAGTTCTTTGGAAGGCCCACCTTTGTGAAGGGGAATGATATGGGATATTTTCCAGAGAGTTGGGACATGTTGTTCGGAGATGGATTGGTTTATCAGGATTGATATGGGGTAGGAAATAGAGGGAGCTGCTATTTTTAGGAATTCATTTGGAAGTAGATCAGTGAGTCAGCAGGGTCTTAGCTTGGTTAAGAGAGCATGTATGTAGCTAGTTTGGATGGGAGAAAAAATGAAAGGGGTGGGATGATTTACAGTTGGAGAGGGGAGAGTAGGAGGTTTGCTGGGAAGGTCACCTAGCAGAGAGGTAATGGTACTAATAAAGTGGGAGTTGAACTGGGTAGACATTGAGTCAGTGTTGTTTGAGGAGGTAGGAGCTGGTGTAGAGGAGTGGCCAGGGTTGAGAAGACTGTTGATCCTTTGCCAGAATTTTTGGGTGGTGTTATGGTGTAACTGTTGACAGGACAGGAAGTAATCTTGTTTGTCTTTCCTGATTTTCTTTTTAACTAAATTTCTAAGCTGCTGATATTTACTGAGGGTGGACTTATCTCTGGATGTGTGCTAGGTGGCCCATGCCTTGCCCCTGTGTTTTATTAATAACTTGGTATCTGCTGTTAGTCAGGGCAGGGGCTTGCTTTTTGACCTAACCTTCCTGATGGGAGCAAGATTATTAAGTATGTTAAGAAAGTTATTGTTGAAATATTGTACTGCCTTGTCTAGTTTTAGGTGTTTTAGTGGAGACCAGTTAAATATTAGCAGAAGGTGATTAAATAAAGGAGAAGGGAATGTTATCTTGCTATGGATGAATTTGTAGGTGATGTTATGTAGGGTATGGACTCATTTTCTGTATTGGAAGGTTGGGCAATGATCACCGAGGGAATCAGGGAGACACCCTGCTAAGTAACTAAGGTTGCGCTTGTTTGTTAAAATCCAGTCTAAAGTTGACTATTTTTTGGTGTGTTTGTCTAAACGGTTGGGCAAGTTATGGTTTGGGTGAAGTTAAACAGTCAGGAATTTGGAGGGGGTGTTGGATGAGCATGAGTGCCAGTCAAGGTTCACCCAAAATGATAGTTTCTTAGTTAAAACTGCTAGATGCCCAGGCTAACAGACTCTCAATGGTGGGTAGGTTTTTACCAGGAGGGAGATAGGTGGCTATGAATATTATTGATTTGTATGGGTTGATATCAAGGCGAGCAGTAAGGATTTCTGAGTTGGGCAAATCAGGGGGAATGCAGCTTAGTTGAATGACCTTAATGGTGTCCTTGAATATAACGGCTACTCCACCCCCTTTTTTATTTAGTCTGTCAAGTCTAATGATGTTATAACCAGGTGTAATGACTTTAGTGTCTTTTATGTGGGGCTTTAGCCAGGTTTCTATAACATGATGGTAGGTGATGAGAGCAGAATTGAAATCACTAGCTTTCTTGATTATGCTATGGAGGTAGAAGTTAGGGAATAGTAGGTCAGAATTGGAGGGGTTGGGTGGGGGGAGAGTGGATAGAAGGATTAATGAGAGTAGAAGGGATATCAGAGGGAGAAAGGTGGCAGGGTGAGCAGTTGTTGTTGGGTCCAGGGTTGGGATGGATGTCAGCTAGGAGTTTAATTCGTTTTAAAGAATGCAGTAAAATGAATCTAATGTGATGAATACATTTGTAGTATCGTAACGTGGGTAGCTTAGGATAATGGGTGTGTAATTGTTTGAAAGGCTGTAATAGTGTGGAGTATTGGTTATAGAGTTGAGGGTTAATGTTGGTGAAAGAGTGGTTGTTAAGAGAATGATAGCATAGAGTGAGTGTAGGTGAGTGAGAGTAATTGAGATGGTCTAGGGAGGTGGAGCTATAGGTGAGGTAAAGGAAGAGGAGTAATGGTAATAGCACAGGTGCATAGTGATTGGCAGATAGGACAGTAGTACAGATGGATCCAGGACAGATGGGTAGGATAGACTGACTGAGTTGACTAAGGTAGGGGAGGGAGGAGCTAATAGGTATAGGTGGATGTTTATGAAGGTGAATTTACTGGCTACATAAAGTGTTACGTATATGGTCTTGAACTGGTGTGCAGGCAAGCTATGTTGCATAATTTTTGTAATTATTTTAGAAGATTTTGCTTTTTGGGGTGTATTGAGATTTTTTTTCTCCTGCTTGAACTTGGTGTTGATTTGGGTTGTCTGGAGGACTCAGAATCTTGAAGTGTTTTGCTGAACATGTCCTAGGTGCTTTGTAAGGCTGACGCTTGTCCTAGATTCTTTATTGTTTTGACTGTTTATGAAAGAATGGCCTCTTTGCGGATGGAATATATCTGGAGTACAGAGGCATGGATGCATAAAAACATCTTCATTTGGGGTGTGTCTTTGTTTTTCTTCCCTGCATCTCTCAAGATATCCTGAACTGGTTTACCAGTCAAAAATTTGCAAAATTATTGACAGTCTAACATCTACATCTGCACTGTCACCTTGGCTACCCTTTGTCATGTGAGCTTCACTTCTGTCTGCAGTAGAAATTGATTTCTGTACCTTCTCCATAATATTAGAAAATGCTACAGAATGAAGCTCTGCTATTAAACTGAATCTGTGAGGTAATTCCCTTTCAAAACAAGTAAAACTACTGTTGTGTGTGCCTTCTTTCCAGCTGTTTTTTTTTTTTTTTTTTTTTTATAATGGAGATGAGGTTATTTTTTGTCCTTGCAGAGGAAAATTGTTATTGATAGCACAAACTACTTTGTTTGGTTTATTTTTTCTTCAGGTGTAGTCTGTGAGGGGACACCCTGAGATTATCTGCTCTTAGTGGTTAGAGGCTATGAATCAGAAGACATAGTTTAAAGAGGCATTGCTCAACACTGACGATTCTCTTTTTCACCATTTAACTGGTCACTTGTTCTTGGAATGAAATGTCCCTCCAAAAGTGGTATCTGCACTGGGGAAAGCAGAATACAGGGACTGTTCTTCATCCTTATGTAAAACCCAAAAGACCATAATTGTATTCCTTGGAAGAGCAAGGCTGAAAGTGCATTAAAAGCAAATATGTATTAAGTCTAAATTCCCCATACTCTTCAGCTCTCAATTTTACTATAAGTAACTTTTATGCAGGGGGGGGGGAAACAACTCCCTGTGTCAGGAGGTGTAGTGTGAAGCACCTATAAAAACAGTTAAATGGAATTACAATGGGTGCTGAGATTCGCTGTATTTCTTTTGCAGTCACTGTTTAGTGTTCAGATTTGCCCGACTCCCAGTTATAGAGCTTATAATTCTGAGAGGGAGTACTCTTATCAATATTAGATTCCACAAAAGAAATTATATTCCTTACATAAAATTCCTTAAATAAATTTGTTGTATGTATATTTGTCTACTTTATTCTATGTAAAATTTTAATCTACATTTACATAATTATGCAATATTTTGTGATTTTATTTACCCAGGCCGTACATGACATTGGATCATAAAGGTTAGTACACTATCCAAGTAAACAAACATAAATAAATAGAAGAATAAATAATCTCATATTTGCTGATAACTTTATATCGGAATGGCATAAGCTCTGTACTCCTTTTTTAAAAGGTTAATGTGAGTGATGATGTTAAACATCATTTATAAAAAAAGATTTTGTTGACAAAAGGAGCAGTTCAAACAAATTTGCTCTTACTTACCTGATCCTGGAAAGACTATCAGATTTCATCTAATAAAGTTTGCACTATGGAGAGCACACCTCAGCAGCTAATGGTTTTGAAGTGACAAGAGGAAATAGAAATAGCACGAGACATGACTGGATTTACAGGAGAAATGCACGAGGTAATTCCACACAGGGACGTGAAGAGTTGCATTTCCTTCCCTATCGGAGATGTCCATATTGCAGGAAAACACAGATTGGCAAATGACTGATGAGTGTGAGAGAAAACACCATTTTCTCTATTGCTGCAAGAATTATATGGCCAGTGATTTTTATATTACTTTCCTTTATAATTTTATAGTATGAAAGACTCAGTTAAACAAAACAGCAGAAATTGAAATATTTTGCTGAAGTCTTATCTTTTTGCTGTGGTTCCATCATGGACATTTGCAGCCACGTTACTTAGAAAATTCTGACAACTTTGATTTAATGACCATTTGGAAAGAAAAAAAAAGCTTTTAATTCATGCCTCCATGTATAAACTTTTGATTAAGAACAATACAACCACGAGTCTGGCACTTGTGCATTGATATGACTTGTATGTTGCTGTTCTAGAAACTTGAGCTGAGGTTGTTGGAGGACCGAATACTTGAATATTTTATCCTTATTAAATTGCTTTAGTTGTGAAGGATCATGTTTCCTTCAAGTATCCAGGAGCTTAAATATCTGATTCACATAGCAGTTAGGAGACTCAGGATGCCAGCAGATTCTGCAGTATATTGCTTATATCAGTGTTAGAAAACCATGGATACCAAATCCATTCTCAAATGGAATAAACTATGCAGTTGAGGGTTATATTATTTATTTATTTTATTGAATTTGCATTTGTCAGTTGGGGTAGTTCACTGATCCTTAGAACCTTTGTAATGCTAGATCCTTAGAGAGCAAAGGAGTTTTCCTCCAAGTTTAGTATGCAGGAGAATTTGCCATGAAATGAGGGTATATCCTGAAAAATCAAGACAACAAAAAATTATGCCCTTGTATTATAGTTGGGCAGGGTAACTCTAAAAGCTGTAAAGGCTACACAAACAGAGAAAGAGCCAACTGAGGGAAAAAGCCACTCAACTGTGATTTCCACTGTTTCAGGTTTTCTTTCTGTTCTGCACCCATATGGTCCATGATTCTCTTACTAAATTCAGCAACAGACTAGCTCTGTCAACCTCCCCTACCTAGTTACCCTGAAACATTTTTCACCTTGGTTCATCCTTTAAATATTTAGGAGATGTTGTGATCAAGGGAAAGAAATATCCCTTGGCAGTTACATCTAGGCACCAGGTAGTCAAGAAGAACTTGCAGAATATGTATGCTGCTGTTATTATCGTATAACAAGGCATTCTCATGTTCACACCCAAGGTACACCAATATCTGCTCTGCGTACTGTTAAACTTAGATATTTTTTCTGCTTGTGACACTACTGATATGGTGACCGATGACCCTATTTTTCTACCTAAGCAAAGAAACCGGCCACGGTTCACTGACCTTTTAACATGAACATTTTAAACTATTACAGACTGGCTTGGAGCCTCATGTTTTTATTTATGATATCAATACCACATCAGGTTGTCTGGTTCTTTATCTTATTTGAACTTAGAGAAGTATTCCCCTTACAAAAAGAAAGTAAGTAGAGCCATTACTCCAGATGATGCATGTACAATTAAACAGTAAGCGAATCTCTACTATGGTAAACATTTTCTGTAGCAAAAAGAAAAACAATCCATTGCTAGATTGATTTGACAAATATGTAGCATGTACCTTCTGCCATAAATGACTCCTGCATACTTTTATACAAGATTGGAATGATTATTTGATACAGATATCCAGTACGGAATATTGTTTGGAATGGCCAAATCTGTATTTATGTGTTTCCATTAAGAAAAGGTTTAGAGCCTTGTCAGTATGAATGAAAAGCTAAGACATGAAAGTGCATTTTACCAAAATTTGGGCCCAGGAGGTCTCTGCAAAAATCTGTGTTTCATAAATCATAATGTACCCATTAATAGGTTTATATTAACACAATCTTCTAGTCAGTTGTGTGATGTCTCTTGAGTGTATTTGCATAGGTGTCTGGTGTTGGTGTCTCTAGCACCTGATGGAAGAAGTTTCTCTGTGTGTCATGTAGTAAATATAATCATCATCTTTCTACATTCTCTGGAATCTCAACTGTACATGGCATAAAAGTGTCACAAATAACTGTAATGGGTAGTATATAGCTAACCATTTTGTATAACTGTAGTTTGTAGAAATATGTCCCATTTGTAACTGTAGTTTGTAGAAATATGTCCCATGTGTGGCAGCATTTGGTTTCTTGTTGTATTTCTTGCATGCAGTGAGAGTATGATAGGAACCAGAAACTTTTATAGCACTAATTAATTAGGCGATTGTTAATTATACAGCTGGAGATACAATCCATATTGTCATGTTGATAATGAATACTGCAAAATCTTGCTAAGCAAAAAAATAATTTGATAATGAACTCAACCAGTGCGAGGAAGATTTCAAATCCAGTTACTTGTCAGTTATTGAGCAGATGGACTCTTCATGAATAGCTTGATATAGACAACGACGGAGTCTCCTGAATCCAAATGTGAAACCAAAGGTACAACTGCAATGCTGATGAGTGCTGGGGAAATAACATAAAATCCTCCCAGCATTGCTACAAAACCGAATCACATCTTTTTGACTGTTATTAAATTAGTTTCATTATATAGAAGTCTGTACAGGTTGCTACATTCTGAGCTCCTCTCTTTGTAGACAAGGAAAAGTTTGATTTTTAATGAGTCACATATCTGTCCAAATTCTTTGGGCATTTACAATGCATTCACTTATTTATTTTTCAGTATCTCTATGTTTTGATCAAGTTTGCAGAGAAGCTGAAGCTATGCCTGGTTAACACTCAGCAGACCTAAGACAGAGAAACAACCTTGATTAATAAACTAGCCCACTGCAGGATACACACACACACACACATACACACACACACACACACACACACACACACACACACACACACACACACACACACACACACGCACACACATGCACACACACACACACACACACACACACACACACACACACACACACACACGCACATATGCACGCACTTCTCATACGGTAGTAGTAAATGGAATAAACATTAGTCAGTTGTCAAAAAGAGAGAGTTCTGCATTAGTGAAATAATGTTTAGATAAGTTAGTGATAGTCATACCAGTTACTGTTATTTCTTTGTCGACTTACTTCTCCTCATTGGTCCTACGTGTGTGAAGTTTGCTCTTCCATGGTTTCTTCCTCTTACTTGTACATATGCATGACTGTTGCCTTATTTGAATAGTCAATTGTTCTAGATTTGAAGTCCTTTGTACATAATGTTATGCTCAAGTTAATTTTTCCTGGTGACTCTGAAGTTTGTCACTTTAGGAAACCTAGTGTGTTTACAACTACATTACACCCTGTCTTGGAGACTTCTTTGAAGGTCTGTGAGAGTGATCTCCTACAAGCTTTGAGCAAAAACACTAAAAGGTTCTATAATCTGTCATACAAGGAATTTATAGCTGTCAAGCAATTGCAAGAATTGAATGATCTAGTTATTAGTCCAGCCGATAAGAGTGGTGCGATTTTTAATCTAGACGCTAAGTTCTATTTAGTCAGCATGTATGACCTTCTGTCACATGTTAATACATATATTATCAGTCATTGCAAGCTTAGTGATATGATTAGAAGGGTGCAGAATGATCTTTATTATTGCTTTATGTGCAGATATATTACCAAGGAGTTGCTTGAGTACTTTCTGGTAGAGTTTCATTTAGTACCTAAAATTTATGGTTTGCCAAAAATTCATAAGGACCCTAAGACACCACTGATGAGACCCATCGTTTCTGGAAGGGCTGGCTAACTGAGCCTATCTCTATTTATATAGACAAAATGCTGCAACCAGTATTAAGTGAAGCCCAGACTGAGCTCTGTGACAGTAAGCTCTTCTTATAATCTTTTTATAATGTTGTGGAAATGACTAATAGAATTGAAGATGCTGTTATGGTTACACTGGATGTGACCTCTCTCTTTACTGTTATCCCTAATGATGTGGGATTAGCCTTTGTGAAGACCTACCTAAACGAACATAGTAGTCACTCTGAAGGACAGATCAGTTAGTTTTGGAGAACGATACCTTTATTTTTGAGGATAAATATTGGCAGAGGTTGGTCATAGCTATAAGCATATCATGTGCCAATAGCTACACAAACACTGTCATGGCTCAATAGGAGACTTTTATGGTCCTGGAAGATAATCCTTTTGTGGGATATATAGCCTATTATAAACATTTTGTAGATTAAATTTTTATATTGTGGCTAGGCACCACACAGCAGCTGGATATGATTTTGCATTATTTAAATTTCTGCACTTCATTCCTACAGTTTACCATGAAAAACTCGAGATGGGAAATATACTTTTTAGACATCTGCATATATAGGACTGCAGATGGTAAGTTCTCCTCTAGGCTGTTTAGGAAGCCTTGTAGTAGGAACAATGTTCTATACATCCTGGTTGTTTATTGTAACATTATGAGAGGGCAAGGGATGCGTTTGTCTGCATTGAATCATAATGATAGAGTTTTATGACGACCTTTCTGAATTTGTCTGAATTGTTGGACTGGGGGTATCACCCAAATTAAGTTGATGAACATTTGGCTGTGTGCAATTTTGATAGGAGTGGGAGAGCTAAACTCTATTTTTCTAGTAGAATGGATATGTCTGTTGTTAAATCTTAGAACTCTAGGCTGTGTGGTTTAGGGTTCTCCCTCACATATTCATCAGATATGGGTCTGATATGTGATATCCTTAGGAATAAAATTGGTCTACTTTGACTGTTGACAATAAGATACGTGATATTGTTGGTCTGGATTTTATTTTAAGAATAAGAAGTCATTAAAACATCTGTTGTGTTACAAAGATTTTAATAGAAGAAACATTACTATGGACTGTAGGTGTGGTGCATTTCCCTGTGGATCCTGTAATTATTGTAAATGTGTATCAAATTGCAATGTGTTTATACATCCAGATACATCAAGAGAATATAGGTTTAACCTATATGCTGATTGCAATAGTAAGAATATAGTTTACAAAGGCTGTTTGCAGCCTTTGTAAGTCATTCTATATAGGCAAAACAAACTGCTCGCTTATGGAGCAGATTCGAGAACATATATATGATATTAGGAGGTCTGAGGTAAAGAATGCCTTGGCTAAGCATGTAGGAACCTTTGGTGATGCACATTCATTTACATTTTCAGTTGTTCAGTTGCTGAAAGGAGGATTGAGGCTGGGTGATTTAATCAGTGACGCTTTATTTACTGAATTACGGTGGATTATTTCAATGCAAGCAGACAAGGGATATTGGCTAAAAGATGCTGTTTCATTAAAACCATACCTTAAAGTTCATCCATTATTTATATAGTACTTGAGTATAGGATGTATTTATGTTTCTTCAATTTTCTTATGCTCTACTGCCTGTGCAGCTTTGGGTCTGTAGTTTAGACTGGAATATATGGATTTACAATTTTTTCGTAGTTTAGTTTTAGTCCACTGCTATATGATTGGTGTTTGAACAATTTTCATTTGATGTGATACTCTTGGTTGGTTCTTATTTTAGGGAGGTTAGAGTGCATAAATGCATACTTTGTATGGATGTTTTTGTTTATGCAAATGGGTTATTATAGCTTTATCCATTCGTGTTTATATGTGTATGAGTTGTTTTTTGTTCGTTCATCTTTATTATTTTTCTGCTTTATATTGTATTATGCAGTAATATAGGATTTGCCACATATGTAGGGACGTATAGATGTTTATGAAACAACACAACGGCCAGCAATGTTAGTTCCAAAAAAAGCTTTAATAAGCTTAAGTGAGATCACAACTGGATATAAAAATATCCAATACTCCAAACCGGTTTCGGTACATCCTTCTTCAGTGGAGCATAATACAAAAAGAAAAAAGATGCCAACTAGGAGAGTAACGCTATCTGTAGCTTACACCAGTCATAAGTATCCAATCACATGATTGCTTATTACAATGGTCTACCAAGACCTTCTCAGCAATTCTACACATTTGTTAATGAATAATTATATATTCCAAAATCCATAAGAGGCAACAGTGTAAACCTATATATCATATATCCATGGTATAAATTTTAAATTCAAATAAGCGGTCTTAGTGCATACAGCAAAAATGCATCAGAAATATAAATGAAAATAAAACAGTGGTATCAAGAAATGATGATATTGAGTATGTGCCTGCAAAAACATCACCATATGGTCATCCACACTCGGTAGCACAAAATTATAAATGGTCATTGATGCCTGGGGGAAATAAAGCCCCAAGATGTATTATCCAATATTTCTCTTTATGTGTAAGTATGTTGTCCCACCCCTGTTGATGGCTTCTATCACCCACTATTCGGTCAATTATAGTAAACATAAACTTTGCAGTGGGATGTTTAACTGTATGTTGGTAAAGGGCATTTGTGATCTTTTTGTTTCTTATGTTGCTTCTATGTTCCCCAATCCTTATCCTCAGTGAGCGGGAAGTTTTGCCCACATAAAAAGAGGAACATTGACATGTCGCAAGGTAAATAACCCAACTGGTAGAGCAGTTGCCAAAAATTCTTAAATCATATACCTTACTGGTATTAGCACTACTAAACTGTTTGGTTCTGTTCACCTGACTACAAGACATGCAATGTCCACAAGGAACTGTGCCCACTAATTCTTTACCAGTCATCGTCAATTGTCTATATCTAGCCCCTCCACTTCCATGATGTTTATAGTGTGAAAAAATGGAACCTAACGTTTTGCCCCTTCTATAGGAAAATTGGCAACGTGTACCCAAATGTTGTCTAAGAGT
This sequence comes from Protopterus annectens, assembly GCF_019279795.1. Lineage (NCBI taxonomy): Eukaryota > Metazoa > Chordata > Ceratodontiformes > Protopteridae > Protopterus > Protopterus annectens. The sequence continues at coordinate 453,552,824 of NC_056743.1, forward strand.
ATCATTGGCCAACAAAATATTCCAATTCCTTTCCATGATCTCTCTAATAATCTGATTGTTTCTGCCATATGTAGTAACAAATCTCAAAAGACCATCACCTTTCTTTTTCTGATGATCTTGGTATTCAAGAAGCTGTATCCTCGTATAATTGTCAGAGCAATATTTAGCAGATCTAATGTCAAATTCTCCATAACCTCTATCAAAGAATCTTTTAGTAAGATCCAAACTGGCCTCCTCATAGTCTTCCACAGAAGAACTAATACGTTTGACATGAAGAAACTGTGATTTAGGGATGTTCCGGACAGTGTGGCGGGGGTGCATACTGGAAGCATGTAGCAACGTGTTATATTCAGGATATTTCCTATATATTTTAGTGCCTAAAGTGTTATCCGGCTTTCTATAGACATTCACATCCAGAAATTCAATAGATGTGAGATTGCTGTTAGCAATAAATTCAATGCCCCAAATATTGCTGTTGAGATAGTCTACAAATTCATTGAGATATTCCCTATCCGCCCGCCACACCATCCAACAATCATCAAGATATCTTCGCCAAATGTCCATTTCTACTAAATAAATGTTGTGAGATGTATCATATATTAAATATTCTTCCAAGTAGGCCATAAAAAGATCTGCATATATTGGAGCAAAAGATGCTCCCATTGCCGTGCCTTGTAGTTGCCAGTAACATTCTCCTTGGAAGTAAAATATGTTTTTATTAAGAACATGCTCACACATACAGATCAGGAGAGTATTGAAACCAGGTAGATACAGATTTGTCTTCTCGAGCCAAAACTGAAGTGCTTGAAGCCTGCCCAATGAGGAATACTGGTGTATAATGATTTTACATCCAGTGTACAAAGTAACCAATCTGGTTCAATTTGCGTATCTGCTATAATTTGTAAGAATTGTGTTGTATCTTTAATTTTAGCTCTGACATTAACAAGGAGTGGTTTCAAATATTCTGTTAGAAAGGCTGATAATGGTTCAGTGAGTGAACCATGACCGGACACAATTGGTCTCCCAGGTGGAGAAGTAAGTGACTTATGTATTTTTGGGAGTAAATATAATATCTGTTTGTTGGGGTCTTTAACCATTAAATGTTTAACTGTGGTAGCTGATAGAATACCTTCCTCTAATGCACTTCTCAAAAACATATCAATTTTCCTTTTAAATGTAGAGGTTGGATCAATGTCCATCTTCATATAACATTTCGAGTCTGATAGTTGTCGCAGTCCTTCTTGAATATAATAATCCATATCCAGGACTACTACTGCTCCACCTTTGTCGGCCTTAAGAATAGCTATATTGTTATTTTGTTTCAATTCATGAAGAGCCTTCTTTTCAGTTTCCTGAATATTATCTTGAAGTATGTTGAAACCATATGGCGGAAAATGTAGATCTCTTAGTACCGCCTGTTGAAAGGCTGTAACATGGATATTGGAAGGGGGTTGGAATGTGGATTTGAGAAATCTAAACTCAGTTGATCTTTGAGAATAATTTTCATCATTATTGGAAAAAAATATCTTTAGATTAAGACAGCGACAAAATTCCAAAACATCATTAACTGTTTGATATTGATCACAAAAGAAACCTGGTACAAATCCTAAGCGTTTATTTAAAATTTTTTCTTGTTCCAAGGTAAGCACAGTTTTAGAAAGATTGAGAACATTCTTGTACCCAGTGTTATCTATTTCAGTAATGCTTGGATTAGTCCATCCATTGAATCTATATCTAGACCTGTTTTGGTGTTTCCGCCCCCCGCGGTGTTTGTTGGTACTCCTAAAGGGATCGGTGCATTGCTTTTCTTTTTTACTGGTGAATTATCAGAAGTAATGCCCTCACTGTCAGTGGGAGAAGACTCATCACCCGAGGTACTGGTATATGTATGTTCCTTATTTTTAAGAATAGGTCTGGGTCTCTTCCTTGACCTGGCCCCCTCCCTACCTAATGTCATGTCTTTAAATCTAACAGACTTTTGTATTTCAAAAGGGTGTCCCCTACCATAGTCATTGACGTCCCGATTGAATTTTTTGATTTTCCTTTCTTTAATCAATTTATCATACTGAGTCAGTTCCCTAGACAAATCGGCCACCATTGTATTGTACTTAATATTTGACTCAAATTGTTTGCAAATAAGACTGAGGTCCTTTACCTCAGCGATATTTAAATCAATGGTCCTTTCATAATAATCAGCCAATACTTGTACTAATCTCATGGACCCTTCTAGTATGGCCTCATACCATTCATTGGTCAACCTCTGTTCAGATCTGCTGACCATGGGCTTTAACCTTATTCTAAGCCCTCTTGGGACTAATTTTTTAACTAAGTAGGCTTTAAATAGCCTTAAATGCCATATATTGGCTCGTAATCCTTTCAAGGCTTTCTCTAAGTTAAAAAAGGCCGATTGACATCCATCTTGAGAAGAAGCCACATGTTGGTCATTATTGATGTTGCTTGGGATGGAATCCAGTCCAAACACCTGAATATCCTCCCTATCAGCACACATACCTTGTAGAATATTATCTAGATTCATATTTATCAAAGAGACCTGACTCAGTACTGCAATTATATGTAGGGTAGCATGGGGCCAGTGACAAGGGAGAGACCCAAACAATTTCTTCACCCTCCAATAAATATAGGGTATAAATTCAATACTTAATTATCAAAAAATACCAGTATCTCAACGGCGTTTATGTATGATATGGTGTGTCCTTAATATCCCAAAAGAAAAAGAAAAGAAACCCTATTTGTTCTAACATGTCTACCTTATGCCATAATGGGGCAACACAAAGGAATAAGAGCACCTTCCTCTAGACCTTAAGGAAGATGAATATGTTGTATATGTCAATGATTCAATAATGTAACCAACTGCCCAAATAATGAACAGTGATTGATATATAGCAGCCTACTAAAATATTAATAACACTGGTCTATTAACAATCAAAAATTCACCAAACATACCACTATCAATTGTACAGTCCTATGTATTGGTAGGAATAAACACAATCTGCTGTATTAGGGGTTATTCATAATCAAGCCCAAAGTTTTACAATGAATGGAATCTGTGTATAAAGTCCCGGTTTAAATTGTTGGCCCACATTGAATATTAACACACATCTAAGTGATGTCAGCTTTAATAGATTGTGATGACTGCCTATATAGAATAAATATATCCTCAGAGTAGATGTAAATAACAAATGATGTTAAATATGTACATATGTAAAAATAGGCATCAACAACCTTATTCACTAGAACAACATCACCTAGTCTTAAATATAAATGTCCAACTCTAAAAAGTATAGAATGAAGAATATAGTCCTATGATAGCCCAAAATAATATATATAGTATAATAATAATATACATATATAGGGTAGTCCTGTTACTAGCAAAAAGGTTTATATATCCTGAATGTATAAACAGATATCCACAGGACTTATAATAAACCAGAATGGAGTAAAGAGCGCAATGATCATAAGCAATAGTATCTTATATACTGTTGATATAAAACCTTTCAAATATACAAAGGTTAGGACATCACCCCCTATGATAGTATACCAAAAAAAGGCAAAGCCCCTGATCTAGAAAGGATTTTTAAATATTATGACTTCTTATATCAAAAAAGATCAGACTTGTAAGAAACTATGTATAAACACATTGACATGTAACCATATAAACAATTATGAATAAATTATTACAATATTTAAATGAGTGTCCATATGTGCCACAATATATAGCGAAAAATGTCCGTAAAGTTCTCCAATAAGCTGTTCTTGATGAAGCAACAAATACCGAACATCCGGAACACTCTTAGATGACCAAGGAAATAAAGTTTGCATCAAGCATATAGACCCCAATGTGACTGGATCACCACAATCCGTACAGTTACGCCCCTGTGAAACACTGAAAAAAAGAAGTCCAAAATGGTTGTCGATAGTGTTTCTTAAAGTCTTGAGACACAGTTTCCCCCCCAAAAAAACTTGTTAGTTCAAAAGAAATGGGCCCAATATCACCATAGTCCATATGATAATCATGCCAGAAATCTGGAGAATGACCGTTGACAAGTTACACACCAAAGCAGCGTCATTATCCTAGATGCTGTTACACAGATCGACCAAATCATAAATGTGGCCCCTAGTGTGGAGATTAGATCTGAATCACCATAATAGACCAAATTTAGCCCAATATAAATGTTAGCGCTAGATAACCAAAGTCCGGACACGTCGTTTCACCCAAGAAAAGAGACTATTCAGCTCGTAAAAGAAAGCTGAATGTTTATTAACACAATCAGTTGGTTTACAGTACCTCAAATTTTGAATGCAGCCATGTAAAACGAGCCAGAAGCTAAAAACGCTGACTTGTAAACGCTGTACCGCCCAAAAACCGTCAAGTTAACCTTGCCTCGAGGAAATGAATACAGTCCAAATGTTTCACAAATACGTGAAAAATAAATCATAAATCCTTAGTGTAGATAATAAAACTCCTAGTTGGCACCCATAATAGCAAATGATGATCATCAAGGTGAAGAGGATTGGGGAACATAGAAGCAACATAAGAAACAAAAAGATCACAAATGCCCTTTACCAACATACAGTTAAACATCCCACTGCAAAGTTTATGTTTACTATAATTGACCGAATAGTGGGTGATAGAAGCCATCAACAGGGGTGGGACAACATACTTACACACAAAGAGAAATATTGGATAATACATCTTGGGGCTTTATTTCCCCCAGGCATCAATGACCATTTATAATTTTGTGCTACCGAGTGTGGATGACAATATGGTGATGTTTTTCCAGGCACATACTCAATATCATCATTTCTTGATACCACTGTTTTATTTTCTTTTATATTTCTGATGCATTTTTGCTGTATGCACTAAGACCGCTTATTTGAATTTAAAATTTATACCATGGATATAAAACTTATACCATGGATATATGATATATAGGTTTACACTGTTGCCTCTTATGGATTTTGGAATATATAATTATTCATTAACAAATGTGTAGAATTGCTGAGAAGGTCTTGGTAGACCATTGTAATAAGCAATCATGTGATTGGATACTTATGACTGGTGTAAGCTACAAATAGCGTTATTCTCCTAGTTGGCATCTTTTTTCTTTTTGTATTATGCTCCACTGAAGAAGGATGTACCGAAACCGGTTTGGAGTATTGGATATTTTTATATCCAGTTGTGATCTCATTTAAGCTTATTAATGCTTTTTTTGGAACTAACATTGCTGGCCGTTGTGTTGTTTCATAGGTTGGTTGGCCATGCATAGCTTCGCGTGAGAGGTTTGGTGTTTAGTTTACGTATAGATGTTTATGTCTAGTCTAGGAATAGCTAGCAGTCTCTTGACTGGTACTTGAATGGTTCTTGTTTGTAGTGTTTATTTTTTATTGGTTTATTATCATGGCTAGCTTGGTAAGATAAACAGTATGGGTTTAAGACCTTCATTAACATTAGATTGTTGTTTAACATTTTATCAGTGGTTTGATGATATGATTAGCCGCACTAAATGTGAGTATGACTGCCTTGATTTTGATGTCGTTCTATTCATTTAGTACTGAATTTGGTGGTTTTATCTTTGTTTCAGCTAGGGTTTATTCAATTTTATCATTATTATAGTATTTTTATGTGTTGTATAGGCTGATGAGCGAATATATATTTATTCAACAGTACTTTACAATTTATGACAAGGGATTGTGGTTTTAACATAGTATAGGTCAGCTGAGTTTGGAGTTTTATTTATGATGCAGTTATTGCCAGCATGCTTTATCTTTGGACAGCTTACTTGAAACCATTTGATTGGTCAACCCTGAATTCTACGTCACGGTCATTGGTGAGCTGTAGAAGAGCTTGGATCACTCAACTATGCTTCATTTAAATGTGATGAATGATCTATTATTGCAATTGGATGGACTACTCTAATGAATAATGTAGCCTTAGTGAGAATTCACTGTACTACATACATTATATTTTTGTAACTATTTATTTTAGTTATATAGCTTAGTGTATGAATACATTTATTCAGCAGTATTATATAGTTTATGACAAGTAATCTGGGATTTTTGTAAGTATATGTCGTCCAATTCTAGGAGTAATTTGATTGGCCGCTAGAAGTTTTATCTAAGCTGTAGTCACTGTGGATTGTGTTCAGCATCGGATGATTTACTTCAGATGATTGGTTGGTCGGTTTTGATCTTTATAGTTTATGCTTATTGGTTTAGCTGTAGAAGGGGTTGAGTGATTCAGTCTTTGTTTTAATGTGGTGTATATTTTATGACTGTCATTAGATGAACTGTTTTCAATGGAACTATGATTAGTTAACTGACATTTTGAATTGTATTTTAAGTAAATTTTGATGGTTTGTTTTTAATGATCTGAAGAAGCATCAGTAAGATGCGAAAATCCTTATCTTACCTAATAAATCGTTAATGCAAGTTTTTTTGTGCAGTGGTTTCCTCTTTTTCTTTATTTTTATGCTCGTTTTGTGTATTTGAGGATACCTTAATCATTCTCTGGATGACTTTTGTTATCTTTTGGATTTACTGACTGATACTTGCTGGTCAAGTAGCTTTTGAGCCATAGAAGGGTGAGCTGAGATAGACCTAGTGAGGACTTTTGAAGTAGAATGTTTCTTTGACAAACTGTATTGAAGGCTTTAGACAAGTCTAGAAATAAGGAGGAAACTAGTTTTCTGTTATCTCTAGCTTTATTGATAGTATCCATAAAGATTAGAAGTGCAGTGTTAGCACTATGGGAGGGACATAAGCTGTGTTGTGTGGGGGGTAGGGGGTTTATAAGATTACAATAGGTCTAAAGTTAATGATGTCTGCTGAATTTCCTCCTTTGTGTGATTTTATCTGTTTGTTTATTTTATTTTAGTTAGCATTTGATTGCCAAGAAGTCCTACTTGGTTCCCCTTTTCAGTGGAGACACAGGGAAAAAAGCTCCACAGTTGGCACAATAGCATTATTTTGTTACAGCTTCAGTATACAGATAAAATTGTAGAAAAGCAAGTTGTGTTGCATAGGTCAATTCAATAGGACTGCAGTAGCAGATATAAAAAAAAATAATATATATGCTTAATTTAATACATAGCAGTAGGAGATGAAAATCTCTACTTAGGGAGATGAGAGGAAGTAATAGTGTAGCAAGGAATAAAGTATGATAACTGAAATTTAGGAGAATTTAACTGGTAAGTGTGGATGCAAATTTATTGGTAGGTACAGGTTTTCCAGAACAGAGGATTGAAATACTTTGGAGTAGAAGCGAGTGTGTAGATAATAGACAAGAAATGGTAGAAAAGGGAAATTAATCAAGTGCAATTTAGAGATAATTGGGTTTATGGCAGGAACATAGCCACAATTTGGAGAGGTGTTTTTTCATCATAATTTTAAAGTTATGCAGAGAGGGTATGAGTCTTAGGTGGAGAGGGGTGGTTTTCCAGATTTTGGAACCATAGTTGGTATAAAGTGAGCTACCTGCACAGTTGTTGGATCCGGTGGTATTAAAGAGTAATCGGCTACCTGATCTTGATGTTCTATTAGGGAAGTATTGATGGAGAGTATTTTTAAAATTAGGACAGCTTTCAGGTTGATAAAGAAGAGTACGTTTGGTAGTTAATTGTGAGAAAATAAATTGGTTTGGAAGTTCTAACAAATTTGTTTGTTTTAAGGTAAGGCAGTTGTGAGAGTCAGAAGGTAGAGTTGAGACAAATTTTGCTGTTTTATTATTTGCATTTTTTGTTTTTAAATTAGTATTTAAGTTAGTAAAAATGGAGGATGCATAAAGAAGTTAAAGTAGTAAGTAAGTAGCTAAGTTTTTTTTTTGGTATGATTATGAAGATAAGGGAAATTAATGTAATGGAATTTAGAGCTAATCAGGGACATATCCACAATCTGAATTGGCCTTTTTTGTTTGGATCTGTTTAAGATTCCTAGTTTTTGATGGGCTTTTTTATTATGTAAGTTACATGCTGGTCAAATTTCAAGTTGTCATCGATAATGACTCCAAGTAATTTGGTCTGAAATATGAGCTCCAGCTACATGTTGTTTCAGTGAAGAAATGCTAAAGGATTGTTTTTCTTTGTTATATTTTTGGTGGTAAGAAGTGCAACTTTAGTTTTGTTGCATTTAAGAAGAAATTGGGAGTTTGTCAGTAGAGGAGAAGGAGTACTGAGGAATGTTTTAAGCAAGAGAAGTGTAGGAGCAGAGAAGATAAGGGTAGAGTTGTCTATGTATCAAATGACCATGTCATCTCTGGAGGCAATGTAAAGAGAATTAGTGTATATGTTGAAGATGGACCCCTGTGATACACCTATAGAGCAGGAGGAATAGTTTTGAGTTATTTATGGAACCATTATAGTATAGAGTAAGAAAGTTTTATTGAGTCACGTTCAGATAGCTGTGCTGTTTGTACATGTAACTTTATTCTGCAGCATAATGGAAGAATAACTTCTAGTCATTTATAACCTGCTTTTGACTTGCAAGTCTCTCATTTCAGTTGTTTTGTAGTACTACTAAGTTCTTTTTTGTAAAAGTAGGTGTGATTAGATACACAATAAAAATTAAGTTTTTCTTGCATAGTAGTTTCAAGAGCTTACTGTTCCTTCAGGACTGTCCTCTCCTACATGACCTGTCTATACTAAATTTTTGCAGTATACAAATATATTCATGAACTAATGAATATTACACAGAATAAAATGGATTCCAGCACTTTTCAATATTCATTTTTTTTAAATCAGTATATTCAAATCATTCGCAGAAATTACAGTCTGAAAGGACCATCCCCATTGTTATAATCTTGAAAAACATCTGTAGATGCTTTGTTTATTAAGATTTATAACAAATGCATTATTAAAAGGGGAATCAATCTGATGTGTTACTTTTTATTGGGGTTTTAAACTCATAAATTTACAATCAAACAAATCAAATCTGTTGCCATTAGGATGAGAAGCAGCAGTAAATTGAAGAAAGCGATTAAAGGATTGTGTTCCTAAAATGCTTGTTCATACTGTGAACATGCTTTATTACTCTCCTAGTCGGTCCCATTGCGGTTAAAGCCAGCCAAAAATAATAGATGCAATATTTAGACTATGAAGACATTCTGAAGAGCAAGTGTGTGCAAAAAGTATTATTGGAGATCAACCAGTACATTGGTTTTATCATCATCACTAAGAATGCCAGTTGATATACTATGTACACAAATTGCAGGGCTGTTATTTTTTCTCAACAGCTTACAAATCTCATAAAGGATTGGCCTCTTTCTTATAGCAAATCAAGTTGGTAAGAGACTAAAGAAGCTAGTAATGGACCATGGATCGTTTTCTATTCTACCCTTTCCCAGTGATCTTGTACTTATCCTGGTGATGTGCAGAGCTGATCTTGGTTCTAAGCCCTGGTGTTAAGAAAACAAACTACCTGTCTGCACTGCAGAAGCCCCAAAGAAAACCCAGCATTTTGGATTGCTCTTCTGTTCTTTGAGATAGTATAGTTGCAAAAGTATGTTTTAATCACTGTTCATTTACCTATGACTTATCTGTTTAAAGAAAGGCTAACAGCACATCAGCGAGACAACCTTAAAGCCCCCCACCCCACCAAGCTACTTTTTCTGGCAGTTATCTTTACTGTTGCTATGCCACCCTTCCTCTAGTTACAGTTCTCAGATATATTATCTTTAACTTTATAGCCTTACTGTCCCCAGGTACTGCACCCATAGTTTTTGAGATCTCCCACAAGAACTTTTAATGCAGTACATGTATCTAGGCTATCTATTCCAGAAGTACCTCACTGTAACCTTTTATCCCCCTCTGCTGCCATAATTTTCAACTCCTTTTGTTATAATATACATCTAGTTTAGGATGTTCACTGAAACATATGTACCTTATTCTCTGATTGTTTTTGTTGCTTTTGTGGTCTGCTGTGTCTTGGGTTCTACCTGCTCCACCTACCCTTGCTGCATTTGGGCTCACTCCACTCCCCTACCCTACTCCCATTTCTACCTAGCCATCATATCAATTGCATTTATTCGTACCTTAACTCCACCCTCACTTACCCTTCATATACAATCTCCAATCTATCTCCCAGGTACATCCTACCATTTCTAACACCCCACCCCTCTATTCACCTCTATTTAGCAAACCTATCAAAACTTTCACATTACTCTACAACAGTTCCAGCTTGCCCTAAAACTAATGATATTAGCTCATTTCACAAATAAACATTATCCCCTATCTGCCATGTCCATCACCTCTTATACAATTCTCCTCTCACTCTGTAAACTTCTATCTCTTAATAAACTTAACAGCTGTCCAATCGGCTTATCAACCATTAAAGCTAACTTGTACTACATCCACACTAACCCCACAGTTAGCTAGCTACTCTAACATATACCATAGCCTATATGCTCTAAGTACATTTCTACTCACCAAAATAAAAATCCTACCCCTACAAAACAATACCCACAATCTCTCTCTCTCTCTCTGCTAAATTACCAAAAAAAATCAAAAAGGAAACAACTACCCTCTACTGTCCCAAACAGCCATTATCCCAATGTGGAGACATTGACCCAAATCCTTTCTTACCTCCTCCTGTCCTGCCTCCTCTAAAGTCCTATAAATCCATAAATTTAACAACCCTGAACCTTCAAAGCATTTGAAACAAAATCCCAGAGTTTCGCGCCTAGATAGCTCACAACAAACCTGATATAACAGCAGCCACCGAAACATGATTAAAACCCTGCATAAAAGACACTGAATTCCCCCCCCCCAGGCTATGCCTGCTTAAGATTAGATCGACCCTGCAAAAGAGTTGGAGGTGTGGCAATACTCTGCCCAAACACCTAAGATCTATACAGTTGTCACATACTCTAAATCAATTCCACAGTTCTCCACAGCCGAAATAGTAATTTCTTTCCTAAAGATAAACAACTGCAAAAATCTCTGCATCATAGCCATGAACACCCCGAGGCAATAACATTCCTCTACTAGAAGAAATTCTTGCCTGGATATCAAATAATATAGAAAATGAAACAATCGTTATGTGTGACATTAACATTGATTGGCTTGATATTTCCCACCACAATCCCTCTTCAAACATTAACCTGTACAACTGTACCTAATTAATTCACAATATAACCAGACCAAACAGAAACAATCACAATGACTCTGTTTTGGACTGGATTCTAGTCTCCCATCCAAACAGTATCTTCTTCACAGGAACACTACCCAACTGCATTAGTAACTGCCTCACAGCCTTTATATTATGTAAAGCCACTCCAGCACCAAGTAAACATCAATACAAGCCAGCAATAAACTTATCTCACTCTAACACAACCACCTTTAATGAAACTTTATCAAACCTCAGCTGGGAGGTCCAGAAACCATTCCCTTTGATATAGCTGTCAAGTTATTCAACTCAACATTTCTTAACAACGTAAACAATCTAGCTCCAATCCGACAAAAAAGAGTAATAACTAACCATGCCAGTTGGCTCACCAGACACACTAAGCAACTCATGACTGCTAGAGACAAAGCTTGGAAATGGTGGCAAAAAAATAAAAAAACCCTTGGAATTACTACACTTTAAACAACTCTGCAATCAGACTAAGTGACTAGTTATTAAAGACAAAAATGCACACTATCTACATCTATAGAATCACCATAGGCAAACACTAAACTATTTTAGAACTCCATTTCTTCCCTACTAAATCCAGGCTCAAAAAATAATCCTTGCCCAAATACAGATAAAACACCTACTGAATTAACCACTCTCTATAACACTTATTTCATCAACACTATATCCAATCTTACTGCTACGTTCCCCCAAAACAACTCTAATACTACCTCAATACCTCCAAGCTGAATGACAGGACATAAGTCTCAGTTTACTATCCTAATCTGTGGTCATGAGTAGCAGGTAATGAAAAATGAGGAAACTGTAGATTTAGATAGCAGAAATTAGGTTCTTCTCACTCTCCATAATATTGTGAGGAATCCGCAATACCTTTCAGTACTATCACTGCTCCTGTCTGCTGAGTTACATCGGTTCAAGAGAGTTGGGCTTGTTTTGGAATTGCACACTGAGTACTTCAAAATGAGGTGTAACAAGTATGGCTGCCTGGGAAGAGGCTATGGGGTGAACCCAGAATACTTCCCTGGGAATGCCTGGCAATCCCAAAGGATGAGCTGGAGATGGTTGCTTGGGACAGGGAATGCTAATGTACCCTGCTCAGCTTCTTACCTCCATGATCCTTGTCAGAATAAATGGTTTAGACAATGGTAATAATGTTGATGATGAAATATTTAGGGAATATTTTATTTACACCACATCTTTAAGGATACTATGGGACTTTGAGTAAAGCAAGTATCCTACTTCTGTGGTACTTGATATTCATACATCAGGGAAACTTGATAAGAACTTCTAGAAAAAACAAATAATTTGATAAGTCACAGGTTGGGCTGAGTCTGGTGGTTACAGGATTGTGGAAATCAGGATTTTTTTCTTTAATAGCTTATTTTATTTCTCACTATTTTAATTTATTTTTTTTAGTTTCATAACAATTGTACATTGATAAACAGATTACGCAAAAGCATGTAAACACTTGTAATATGTTTAGAGCTATGAGTTGTAATGAATTTTGGCAGTGATGGGTTTTTGATGACTTTTTATGTTCAGAAACTTCATAAATATGTCTGTGTGTGTGTATGTATGTGTGTATATGTATGTGTGTGTGTGTGTGTATATATATATATATATATATATATATATATATATATATATATATATATAGATATGAATGGGTCTACTTTGTTTCATAGAAAACACATCTGACTGAAACTCATTTCGTTGAAGCCTCATTTCACTGAAAATTAATTGCCTGAGCACAAGTCACTGAAAGCTCACTTCACTGAAAACTCATTTTACTGAAACTCATTTAGTCTAAACAGGTATATGCTCTGTTCCTCACTGTAGTGCGATCCTGGAGTTAGTATATATAGTAAGGGGGGTGGGGGTCATAGCCACCTATTTTAAATGTTGTAAACCGTAGACATGGATTCTTACAAGTCAAATGAATAACTCTTTCCAGAAAATAATATATACCCAAGCTATGTGGGGGGCTACTCACCCACCCCCAACAATATATACTAACTCCAGGATCACACTACATATTTTTTTACTTTGTGTGGTTACTTATTTACAAAGTGGAATAACCAGCTACCCCCCCCCCCCACTCCCCATTTCAGTCAGTGTTCCACAAGGCACCATACTTGGTCCTGTCCTCTTTATTATATTTACAAACAACCTTAGTTCTGCATCTCAACTAGCCTCCATTGTCCAGTATGCCGATGATGATACTCTAATCTCCACAGGAACGTCAACTAAAAATGCAAACTGCTTTCTCGGACATAGAAAAATATCTCACTGGTCATCAACTAATACGTAACCCTAACAAAACTAAGTTAATAGTTTTCAGAAACAAAAAATCAAAACCATACCAGTCCCGTCTTTCAGTCCTCTCCTATAATGGAACCAAGATAGAATGCACAAACTGACTAAACCCCTGGGATTCACAATAGATGATAATCTAAAATTTGGTAAACACATTTCTCTGACAATCAAAAAAGACAATATCAAACTGGGCACCCTCTACCGGGCCAAACCATACCTTACTCTGAACGCCAGACTAGCCACTGCTCGATCACACCTACTATCCTCCGTACTCTATGGTTCTCTCATTTTCAGAAACCTGCGTAAGTCCAACCTCAGTAACCTAGAATCCTGCTACAACAAAATTGCCAAATTTGCCTGTAATCATCCTCACAGGTCATATCGCTGCACAGTTCTTTCCCAACTCAACTGGCTAGAACCCCTTAACCTTTTATCTCTTAATCAGCTTACCATGGCCCACACAATTCTCCACCAACCCAATGACTGCCCTGCACTTTCCATTCTAGTCTAATCTAGTAGTACCAATCCCAGGTCCCTCAGATCCTCCAACAAACTTATGCTAAAGGTTACCCACTCCCACACCCAACATGGAGACTCCCTCTATTCTTACAAAATAGCCAAACTTTGGAACACTCTTCCTCAGCCCATCTCCAAAAATCCTAACTTTCGTGAGTTCAAACTACTGCTAAAGGACTACCTTGCTGCTCATTGGTTTTACTCCTGCCACACTCCTGGCTAAGCTTTCCTCAACTCCAGTACTTTCCTAATCCTTACCCACTTTCTATCTCTCTTCCTTTTGCTTCTGTCTCTACCTTTCCCACTCCTGCATTTCGTCTTTATTCTGCACTGCTTATTTTACAACTACTTTCCACTGCCCTATAAGACATGGGTTCAATTATACTAAGCTCAAAAACTGTACTTTGTAAATAGAAACTGACTTGGTAGTTGGTACCACTGTTAGCATTCTCACTCTCACTGTTACTGTCTTGTATCTGCACTGTTTACATATGTGTACTCTGTTATTTATATTTCTTTGTATATGAGCATTAGTGTTAGCATTGTTAATGGGGTTTTTTGGAGCTTTTCTTCCTTGGTCTCCACTGAAAACAGCCTCCTGGCCCAGACGGACATTACCCGGTTAACAAATGTAACAAATAAATAAATAAACATTTTTTACCCCCCACCATGTACACGCCTAGCTTCATTACTTATATATACTCACTATGTACTATTTCTTAATTGATCTTTAATTTCCACGATTCCAGAGATCACAATTACCATCCTCAGAATTGTAAAGGTAGCCCACAATATATATGGGGCTCTCAAAATATTATTTGGACTCTTTTGACAAAGTGAATATGGACAGCAGCAGAGATATCAATAACACATTTACAGTAAACATATAAATATGCCAGCATTTTACAAAAAATTTAATTATATGGTTTATAAGACGTACTTGACATTACTATAGCAGCCATACGGCTGTGCAATTGTTGAAAATTCCAAAAATAGCAAAGAGGAAGTTTCATGTCAAAAATAGTTTCAAGTTCTGCAGTTTAGAATCTAGGAGCAGGCTCCTCCAATGGCTCACTGTATATCAGTTAAATTTAGGATGTTATGCAACTCTATTCATTCTAGAAATTCACCATGACATAGCAGCAGTTTATGCTGTTCATTTTCAATTGATCAGAATATCATATGTCAAGTCTATGGCCATGTTTAGACTTTCAAATACACTAGAAAACCACCCTGTGAACAAGGACTTCAGCGGGATGCTTGGCCAATCAGAAAGCAGCAGCTCAGCACCATTCACAACTCTGCACTACTGCCACACCTCATCTGGCAATCGTAGTGCAAATTACACTATTACCACATCATTTTAAGACTTAGTATGTATCCATCCACCCAACCTCATCACAGAGGGCAGAAATGGATTGATAATCACAACAGAAGGGTAAATAATAGATGTAAATCAACAAAGGCTTCTTCTGAAACTCAGAATGTAAAAGATTCCTGACGCAAAGGAAAAATGGTAAGAAAGTATGCCCATCTGAAGTGCATAAGCAGAGTAAAGAGAAAGGGAACTATTTTTTTAAGGGATACGAAAATGAAAGTAAGTCTGATATACACATATAATTATATAATAAATGTTTGACTTCTTAAATGATTAACCAAAACACGCCAAGCATTCATTTCTCTGACAACACAGATGCCTAAAACCCAATAGACATAAAAGGAAACAGATCATGGAGACAAAGTTAGAGATGTGGAGCGAATGACTTGGAGAAAGCATATGACCTGATCCCATGAAAGTTCATTTAAGCAGTCCTGGGATGCTTCATAATCCCAGAAACATTCATAGAGCAGGCTGTGTAAAAACATGCAGTGATACAATTATGAACAGTGTTTGGACCCAAAGAGAGGTTCCTAGTGGGAGTGGGTATGCAGCAAGGTTCACCTCTGAGCCCTTTTCTGTTCATACTAGTGACAGGCTACATTAGTAAACAGGTCAGAGGGGACAGATCAACAAAGCTACTATATGCATACCACGTGGCATTACAAGTAGATTTTGAACAAGAACTTCAGCAATTGACAAGGCAATAACATACAAAATTGAAGGCACATAGGATAAAACTGAGTACAGACAGAGTTGTCATGGCAGCCAGTGGGAGAAATGGCAGTTGAAAGCTGAGTAGAAAGGAAATAGTTGAACAGATAAACAGTTTTAAGTATCTGGGAGAGGTGGCTGAGGGGAGGGGAAGTCCAAATGTAGATGTCAAAAGTAGAATCAAGGGGGATACAGCCAAATGGAACAGAATGTCAATGGTAATGTGTGATAGAAGAAGGCCAAAGAAGTTGAACAGTTAGATATTCTCTGGCCCTCAGTCTGATTAGCAAACCTAGCAGTTTCGCCTTCTGCCAATTAAATTGTCATTTCAAACAGAAATCTTCAGAGTGCTAGGAGAAATTTTTTTTTGTTTGCTTGAGTTTGTTAAAATGCAGATATATTTGCAGCAAATTATTCAACATTTTGCTGAAAGATGGCCCGTTCCTTGACTGATAAAACAATGAAGATAAATCATTCAGTAATGCTTTTGCATAGTGATCTGCCTATTAAAAAAATAATTAATACCTGCATCAAACATAAAGAAGCAGTGTCCTGAACTGCCCACCATTGCTCTAAAACAAGTACACAGGGTTGTTCACATTGAGCTCTATAGTCAACCACAAGCCCCTTGGTGTAAAATTGGCAGATAAATGTGCTCTCAGAAACTTCTGATGCCATATGATGCTTCTAAAGTTTTTTTTAACAATTTCAGTAAACTTATTAAAAGCTCTGCCAATTTTAATAGTACATTTCTGCATACCTCGGTCCACTTGCTCCCTGTGAGTTTGCTGAGCAAAAGCATTTATAAATCACTCAATTTTCACCAAATCCAAAATGAATGATGTGAAACCCATTGCTCCTCAACTTTCATAAAAGCCAAATAATCCAAGAAAGAAAAAGATGTCATGTGTATGGAAACAAGTGAACATTATTTCACTGAATTTATTTATATATTATTTATGGTTGATTTTATGTCATTTTATGCCACATATGTTGCTGGTAACACTGATCATTTTATTTATTTAGCATTTGTTGACCAGGAAAGTCCAATTAGGACAGAGCCTATTTTCAGTGAGGCCCAGGAAGAAATGCTCCAGCTCCATATCTTTGGAATGTGGAAGAAACAGGAGTACCCATTGAAAAACCACTGGAGTGCAGGGAAGACATGCATACTCCACACAGAAGACACCCCAGCTGAGAACTGAACCAGAGAACCTCTTGCTGTGAGGTGACAGTGGTAACCGCTGCAACACTGGGCCGCTCAAGGCGGGGTAATCCACCAAGACTGGTGTGGACTATTATTCTGCCTACTCAAAGATGAAGACTGGTTCTTGATTTATATTGGGACAATTGTCTTTGATATGGGTGGTCCTCTGAGTGTTGCATTGGTGTCTGGTTGGTTCTGTATTCCATGAACACAGCACCTATCATGATAGTACGTATGATTTTCACTGTAGTCATTGTGATGTGCAGAAGAATGTACCTGTCTCCAGATTATTATCTATTCATGATGTAATTTGGAGAGCACCATCATAAGAGTCTAGTGGGCCATGTTGTCTAGAATGCTACTTGTAACTGGGGGGAGGGAGGTCACTAAACTATAAGATAAGTATTATGTTCTGTATTATAGCACATATATACGTAATATGTTCCTGAAGGAACTGTTACAGCTTATGTGACATCCCTGCCACAGTCAGTGAGACAGGCCTAGGCCCTTACATTACTTCTAAATATCTGCCATTTTAAACTTTAAGACTAAAAGTAACTAATCAAAGCAATCACTGTCCATCCAGCTTGTTGAACCTTTTGCTATATTGATTTCATTATCGTTCTAAGGTTAGCTGATGCAAAAGTGAATTGGAGAACTCACTGGATTTCTTTGTATGTTTCTGAGTATTAAAACTCCTTGTATCCTTGTCACCATTTTGATTTACTCTATAGAGAGGCTGGCTTTGCTGCCACATGAAATCATAGTGAATGATTTTTTTTAAGAAAATATGTTTTGAAATGTAGTCTGTTGCTTTTTTTATTAAACTCTGTCTCTGGTATAGGTGAAGAGTTGGTAGATCAAGAGGAACCTGACATGAAAGACCAGTTTGAAGATACCTTACTGCCTGGGACAGTTAAGGAGCTTGAACCAGAACCTCCAATCAGGTAGAGAACACACATAATCCATTCTTTGGCATGTCACATTCAAGGAAGTAAGATTTGGGCCAATATTTTTAAGTTGTTGATATGACATTGCTGTCCTTTGCTGTCTGGCATTTGATTTTGAGTCTTGAGACCTTTTGCTATTTTTTGCAGGTCATACTCTCCTGGAGTTATTGATGTGCCTTATACTCCTGGTACAGGTGTGGTTTTGGAGCAAGAAACCTTCACAGTAGATCAGGTATGGTACAGTGAAGAGGAAGGACAGCTCCCTGCATTTATTTATTTAGTCCTGTGTGTTTATATGATTATTTATTTTTATATAGTACAGTAAACTGCCGCATGTTTAAATAATAACATATCAACTTGTCTCCAACTGGCTACTGTTTAAAGCTTAATTTTGTTTACACATGCCAGGTAAATTCAAAAACAAAGCATCCCTAAATGCATTGAGTTATTTTTTTTTTTATTAAGAAATTTAGAAAGCAATTGTGAACAAACTTGCAAATCTAAATAAAAAAAAAAGTGAAATCATTTTACATGGACATTGTTCTGTTTTTCTGTAGAAATTACAAATTTGTTTAAGGTACCATAGGTAGTCAAAGCACACAGTTGAACATTATAACCCAGGAAAAATAAATTCAGTGCTCTGTCATTTCAGATTGTATTTGTTACTTGTCTATACATTCAGTGCTTTGTTATTTCAGATTGTATTTGTTACTTGTCTATACATTCAGTGCTTTGTTATTTCGGATTGTATTTATTACTTGTCTATACATTCAGTGCTTTGTTATTTCAGATTGTATTTGTTACTTGTCTATGCATTCAGTGCTTTGTTATTTCAGATTGTATTTGTTACTTATTTATACATTCAGTGCTTTATTATTTTAGATTGCATTTGTTCCTTGTCTATACATTCAGTGCTTTGTTATTTCAGATTGTATTTGTTACTTGTCTATACATTCAGTGCTTTATTTCAGATTGTATTTGTTACTTGTCTATACATTCAGTGCTTTGTTATTTCAGATTGTATTTGTTACTTGTCTATACATTCAGTGCTTTGTTATTTCAGATTGTATTTGTTGCTTGTCTATACATTCAGTGCTTTGTTATTTCAGATTGTATTTGTTACTTGTCTTACTTCTGACCCAACCAAATTCAGCCATGGATTTTATAGTCGCATACTTCCTTAATGTTCATTAACTGCCATGCATTTTGTGCACTTCTAAACATTTGTACTTAGGCAGTGTTTATTGCATAAAACCTAAATATTACTTTATGCTAAACACAATGTAGCATCTAAAAATAAAATAGCATTATTGTGAAATATTCACAGTGTCTATTCTTTCTTTGCAGTCCAGACAAGTCCTCAGCAAATAAGCAATGCAGGAAATCTATTTATTGCCTCAACAAGACTTTTTTTTAAGAAAGTATAACCGCCATACATACCAATTTATCTGCCACAGTCTGACCATGCTAGTGAGAAGTATTGTAACTGGGGCAGGACTTTACCAAACTATATAATCATAAACCTCTGTCTACTTCTCCAGTGTATATACCTCACTTCTGTCTCATGTTAGCTCTATCCTCTCCTCCTTTGTCTCTGTCTTTTATTTCTCCTAATTTGTTCCACTGTTAACTCCCTTCACTTTCGATTTCCTCAGTTATGCCCTGTTTTGTACTTCTGAAACATATTCTTTCTCTAACATCCTATGCTTACCTCCTGCTTTCCAGCATATCTCCTATCTCCTTCTTTCATGCTTTTCCTTTATTTGTGTTCTCATAAAACATGTTGGGTATTACATTAGTTCTGCTGTTGTTTCTTTGCCTTGCTGTTGGTATGCCAGGTCTCCAGTGTCTTCCAGGTAAACCATGTTTATATTTGTTATATTTTTCTTCAGCTTGTGCTTCTTTCCCTATTCTGTTGTCTCTAGACATACACTGTATGGTTTTATTTGTCTTGCATTTGCTAACTATTAAATCAATTTAACCAGTCACATATTTACTTGAATGGACCAATATCACAGACTTGTACTCTTAATTAGTTTACAGTACATGCAAAAAAAAAAGTTATATCTTACCATAACATTCCATGTGAATTGTTAATTTCACCTTTGTTCTTTACACATGGAGGAGCCGATCCATCGGCTCCGAGTCGGATGCTTTCCAAGCTCAAGATCTTTGAGTAGCTTGAGGCACAGTCCCTATCCCATGATGATCTCCTACCAACCCCAGATCTAGTTTGCTGAACCAGCAAGAAAAAAACACACTAAAGCAATGAAATTACAAGATTTATATAGTATATAACTATTTACAATAGCTAAACAATAGTCTGGCTGGAAAGAAGGACACCAGCAAGACCAACCAGATCACCAGTCATACCCATTCTTCCATAACCTGGAGGGGGAAGGTGGGAGGGAGTGTAAGAACAAAGGAGAGATGAACAACTCACATGGAACGTTATGGTAAGAACATAACTTCTTTATGTGAAGTTGTTCAATCTCACCGTTTGTTCTTTACACGTGGCTAGCGTCCCAAGCACCCTAATCCTGGGCAGCTCACGGGAGTACATTCCTGAGAATGGTGGAACCAAAGGAAGTGCTGTCCCTGGAGACCCTGTCCACTTTGTAATGAGTGATAAACGTATGAAGTTTGGACCAAGTAGCAGCTGCACAAATGGTGTCCAAAGGTAAATGGGCTGCGTGGGCTAAAGATGTAGAAACAGCCCTGGTAGCATGAGCTTTCACTTCATGTTCTAAAGGTTGCTTAGCTGAAGAATATACAAGTTTTATACAATCAGAAATCCATTTGGACAGTGTAACTTTGGATACTGAAAAACCTTTCTTATTGTCTGCATAGGAAACAAATAGTTGATCAGATTTCCTAAATTCTTTTCTTCTGTCCAAATAAAACCTCAGTTGTCTGTGAACATCAAGCTTATGTAACATGTACTCCAATCTATTAGCATGATGTCTGAAAAAAGTATGAAGGTCAATAGACTGGTTCAAGTTTGCCTCAGAGCAGACCTTAGGGAGAAAGGTTGGATTTGTTCTTAAAGACACTCTGTCGGGGTAAAAGACTAGATATGGAGGCCTTATAGAAAGTGCTTGCAGTTCAGAAACTCTACGCGCCAAAGTAATAGCCACCAGGAAAATTGTCTTCCAAGAATGGAACTTTAAAGGACACGATGATGCAGGCTCAAATGGGGGAAGAATGAGTTGAGATAGCACCAAATTCAGATTCCAGGGAGTAACAGGATGTCTGATAGGTGGTCTAAGATGATGAGTTCCTTTCAAAAAGGCTTTACATAATCTGTGGGACATAATGTTAGAACCACTGCATCCCACATGGAAGTTAGATATGGCAGCCAATTGAACCCTTATCGTAGAAGCTGCCGCACCATCGTGGAAGAGCGAAGTCAAGAATTCCAGAATACTATGAATAGGGGCGACATAGGGATCAATACCATGCTGAGAAGCCCAGTGAACAAATTGCTTCCATTTGCTGTTATAAACTTTCCTGGTGGAGACTTTGTAAGAGGAAACTAGAATATGTTGAACCGATGGAGACAAATCATGTGACCTGGCTAGGTTGGGAAGTGGATCAGCCAAGCTGTCAGTTTGAAGGAGACAATAGAGGGATGAAGAAGTCCCAACGAATGAGTCAGAAGGTCTGACACTGGGTCCAGAAAGAGGAACCATATCTGCCGAGGCCAAAACAGGGCTATTAGAATAACAGCCCTTCCCAGGCTTTTGGCTTTCTGTAAGAATCTGGGGATCAGCGGGATTGGAGGGAAGGCATAAAAGAGACCCAAGGGCCAATCGTGTATGAGTGAGTCCCTTGGTCTGTCCCCCTGTGGAGGGTACAGGGCAAAGTAGCTTCTGCATTTGGCATTCATCGGGGATGCAAAAAGGTCACAGCAAGGCTGACTACATCGGCGGAATATCCTTTCCACCACTCGTTCTTTGCGGGACCACTCATGAGGCAACAGAATGGCTCTGCTCAGTTTGTCCGTTATCACGTTGGATGACCCGGGTATGTGCATTGCTATCAGAAAGCACACGGTGGATACAGCCCACTGCCAAATTCTCAGGGCCTCTCGGCATAAGGGGTAAGACTTGGTTCCCCCTTGCTTGTTGATGTACCAGACTTCCGACATGTTGTCTGTTTGTATTGCAATAGTCTCTTGAGGTAGAGAGTTGTGAAAGTGTTGCAATGCTAGAAACACCGCTGTCAACTCTAGGACATTGATGTGCAAATGAGATTCCATGTCTGACCAAGAGCCTTGGATAGTTCTTCCCTGAAACAGCCCCCCCCACCCTATCAGGGAAGCATCCGTGGTCACTGTGGCTGTGGGAGGGGGAAGTACAAATGGGCGACCTACAGTAACTTGGTGGCTGTTCAACCACCAAAGAAGGTCCTTTTTGCAAGCATTTGTCTAAAGAATCTTGTGTGACATTGGAAGCTGTTTATAAGACCACTGTGTGAATTGTAACCATTGGAGTATCCTCATGTGCATTCGTCCCAGAGGAACCACTATGAGTGTCACTGCCATGCTGCCTAACAGCTTCAGAACCTGGAATGCCGGAACTTTCCTTTCCGTTAACAAATGGGACACTTGACTTCATAAAGATATTACTCTTTCTTGAGGCAATCTGACCAGGGAGGTTGTGGTGTCTAGATCTGCTTCTATAAAGGAAATATGTTGTGACGGCAATAAAGCAGAGTTTTTGAAATTTAAGGTTATGCCCAACCTGGAACACAGGTTGATAGTGTAATCTCTGGCGTGAATCAGTTGATGCCTGGTGGTGGCGGTGAGGAGCCAGTTGTCCAGCTATGGAAACACCCGGAATCCTAAAAGTCTCAGGTGAGCCGTGACCACTGCCATACATTTGGTGAACACTCTGGAGGCTGTGGTGAGACCAAAGGGCAGAGCTCAGAATTGGTAGTGACTGGCTCCCAGCCAGAAACGCAAGTGATCTCTGGATGGCCTGGCCATTTTGATGTGGTAGTAAGCATCCTTGAGATCTATAGAGCACATCCAATTGCCCGTTTCGAGAAATGGAAGTATCAATTGAAGCGTGACCATCCGGAACTTTTCCTTTTTGACAAAGGTGTTCAGTTTGCTGAGGTCTAAGATGGGCCTCCAGTCCCCTGTTTTCTTTGGAACTAAAAAGAACCTGGAGTAAATTCCGGATCGTATCTGGTCTGCCAGGACTGGCTGGATGTCTCTTTTTTCTAGCAGCCTTTGAATTTCTATGGCTGCTAGATTCCACAGACTGGGTGGAATGTCTAGGATTCTTGTACGAATGGAAGGGGATTCTGAAAAGGGAATGATGTAACCTCTGGTAACTATGCTTTTTACCCAAGAATCTGATGTAATTCCTAGCCAGGCGTCTGGGTATAAAGCTAAGCAACCCCCGATTGCCTCCAGAGCAGGACAGTCGGACCTCCTCTCAGGAGCGCTGATAGGGCTTGCCAAGGAACTGCTCCCTGTCACCCTGGTTCTGTGGACCCCCTCTGCTGCCTGGGTGGCGTCTACTATTATACCCCCCTCCTCTGCCCCTGGGGGGGGTTCACTACGTGTGTTCTGGAAAGCTCCTTGGGACTTTCGGAACCACATTTTTCCACCTTTTTGCCCTTTGGGGTATGGTCTAGTGGGGGTGGAAAAATGAACTCCTACGGCAGATAGAGTCTTTCTTTCCTGCTTACACCTAGTGAGTGTCTCCTTGACTTTAGGCCCAAACAAGGAAGAGCCATTGAAAGGGGTATTAACAAAGGAAGACTTGAAGGCTTCCGCAAAGGAGCATAAGCGCATCCAGGATTGTCTCTGCAGAGCTATCACTGAACCTGCTGCCCTGCTCGATCCATCAGCTGCATAAGAAATGAGCCGCATGGACGAGTTCACAATAGAATTAATGGTGCTAAGCTGTGCCATCACTTTCTCAGAAACAGCATCATCTGTTTTACCTTGTAGATTATCTCCAAGCTCTTTAAGGAGATCTCGCTGAAGATAGGTAAAGTGGGTTAAATAGTTAAGTGATCTCATTGCAAATGTCGCAGAACTAAAGATGCATTTCCCGTATCTTTCCATTGTCCTAGAGTCTTTATTAGGAGGATGAACAGAAGAAGAGGTTTCTGACATCTCTTTCTTGGTGGCCGCCGCCACCACCATGACATCAGTGGGGACTGCCTTCATAAGAAAAGACTTGTCTTGAGGGGAGGTGATAAATTTGTTGGGCCTCCGAGGGACCGGTTCCATGGAATCAGGAGAGTCCCACGCCCTTCAAGCGACCAAGTCCATTAATTCGTCAAAGGGCGGAGTAACCCAGGAGGTGGAAGGTTGAGACCCAAAGGCCTTCAGGAGCACTGACTCATCCTCAGTACGGGTAAGAGACTGCCAGTCACCCCTCTGCCTTAATATTTCCAGGATGTCTGCAAATGAGACAGCCTCAGAGGAGGACCGTGGGGACCCTTCTGATTCCTCTACGTCGGTGCCTGATGTGAAGGATTCCTGAGGGGAACCCAGATGCCTCCTCTTGCATACTCTCTTTCTAGGGACTTCATCAGTGGGGGCGTTTGGTGAAGTTTCCGTCAAGCAGGGGTCACACAATGGGGTTACCTGAGGCTCTGGGTCTCGAAGCTTGGTAGGGACCTGCGGTGTAGGGACAGAATGTGGCCTTTTAGGGGAGGAAGAGGAAAGATCTGAAGAGATAAGGATCTTTGCAGACATGACCCTCCTCATGGCATCGAAGGTACCAGTTTCCCGACCCAAGGAGTCCGTCAGTTCCGAAGAAGACAGCAACCTCCCAGGGGCTGAGACCACGGGCTCTGAACCAGAAGATGGAGCCAAGCTCATCTGCGCCGAAGGCCCAAGAGAGAGAGTTGGAACCAAAGCGTCGGTTCGACTCTCACCCCCGGAACCAGCAAGAGTGTGTTGGCTCCGAGACTCTTCTATCGTAACCGAAGAAGTCAAGGTCGACAGGCCTGAGGGCACTGGAACAGGCCTCGGCTCCGAGGGTTCCACCAATATCAGATTCTCTCTTTCCGGCTCCAAAGGCTCAACTGGCCTTGGAGGAGGAGCAGAAATCATGGTGGGGATTGTAGGCTTCGAAGCCAGTTGGATCGAAGCTGAAAGCAATTTGGCCAGGGCCGGGTTCACCAAAAGCCTCTGCACCACGCGGTCCACATCAATGTCAGAAAGGGTACCAGAAGAACGGGTCAAAGGAGCCGAAGAAGCCACCAACTTAAGGATCGGGACTTAAAAACTTCCGACACCGGCTCCAACACTGTGATTTGGCTCAGAGGTTAGATTTCAGTGCACGGCTCTGAAGGCTGCAGAGCCGACGACCGAGTCTTCCCAGAGGTGCTCAGAGCAGAAGGCTTGTGCTCCAGTGACACCTTAGAAGACTTCGACCCCTTCGAGGACTTGAAGGTCTGGTCAGTCTTGTCTAATGCTTCTTGAAAGTCTGGCTTCAACAGCCCTCTATCCACCAATTTCCTTCGCTTTTCTAACAAAACCCTGCCACTGAAGGAATGGCAGATAGAGCAATCCTCTTGCAGATATAGTGGACCCAAGCAGTACATACAAGAAACGTGGTTATAAGTGATGGACATCTTCTATCCACAGTCACACCTCTTAAATCCTGATTTTTGTTTCTCAGACATGATATCAAAGAGAAAACACAAATATCAGATCCCTGATAAACAGTAATGTCAATAATATCAAAAAAACACTAAGAACTCCTAGAAAGTTCATATCCCTGAACTGCAATTGACTACAAGAATTATTTTGTAAGGTCTTGACACAGAAAAGTTCAGATACAACAAATCATAGCACCTATTAACTAGGAGAGGATAGGGAATAAAATTTGACAGAGCCCTGTCAAGTAAAACGCAACTAAAGAAAGGCTAAAGGCCTAGGAGCAACCGCTCCGAATTAGAAAGACAAAAAATAAATAAATAATATACAGTTAACACACTGAACAACAATTACGAGAAATATGAAAAGTCTCACAAATATCAGATCCCTGATAGCAAAATAAGTAATTATATATTCTTCTAAGAAGAAAAAAAGGTTACTGGCCCGAGCTTCCTCCGAAGATCGTGCGATCTGTTGCAGCGGCAAACTAGATCTGTGGTTGGTAGGAGAGCATCATGGGATAGGGACTGTGCCTTGAGCTACTCAAAGATCTTGAGCATGGAAAGCGGCCGACTCAGAGCCAATGGATCGGCTCCGAACCCACGTGTAAAGAACAAATGGTGAGACTGAACAACTTCACATCTGTTGTTTTTATTTGATCGTGTAACGTGTCGGTCGCACAGTTTTATAAAAGATAACATTGCTACCTCACATCTTCATGGTCTGAAATTTGTTTTCCAGATGGAATGCGTTCTGTGCAGAGTCTGCATGCCTTCCCTCTGTATAAGTGGGTTTATGATTCAGTTTCTTCCCTCAATGCAAAGATGTGTCCTTGGGTGAACAGACCATCCTCAAAATTAACCACAGATATATGTATAATCTGTGAATGTGTGCATGAGTCTAGGAGTTGATCCATATCCTACCCAGAACTGGTTCTGTTTCTTACTCCATTTGATTACCAGCAGAGGCTAGTGCTCCATCATGAGCCTGAGCAGTAGTCACACACACACACACACACACACACACACACACACACACACACACACACACACACACACACACACACACACACACACACACACACACACACACACACACACACCTCATTCGTCTTCTTTTGTTGAGATGTTCCCATTTTGGATTTCCTGAGCAACAATCAAAAAGATTAAACAAACAAGTAAACAGAACATACAAATACACAAACAAGCAAATAAATACATAAAAATATCTATTAAAAATATATTATAAAAACATGGTGAAGTAATTAGAAATCAATGCAATCATACATGCAGTGCAGAAAAATCTAACCACTGTCATCAGATGTGTTATCTAGAAATGTGGATTCAAAAATAAACTTCATATGTTTCTTACTTCTGAAAAAAAAAATCCAAAGTGTAGCACTGGTTATACGTGAATAACATTCAGAAGTCTTAAGTTTGTGTTTATGTGCTGAGACATGAAATGTAAGCACGCCATTTCATCATATTGAAAAGTTTGGCACTGCTTTGTATCTGTACTGCTACTGTTTTGCAGTAAATTATTTTATGAGGAAAATAAGACATTCTTGTCATGTGGTGTTGAACTGCATGAGGCTTTTTATACATTTTAGGGGCTGGTTGCTTTCCTCTCATGGCTTCCTGTCTTTGTAACATAATTTGCCCTTATTAATTTTACATTTTGCCCATGCTTCTCCAAGCCTGTTTCTCTTTTTTAGCACATGGAACTGGGTATATTCTTTGGTGTGTTTTTGTTTCTATAGATAGTAACTTGACAGTAAATATGACACAACACAGTAAAAGCAAATTCACTGGATGGGCAATCTGTTAAAATAAATATTTAATTCATAAAGTTGTACAACTTCATTTGCTCATTAGTTCTTTCAGCGGGTTTATTCTGAAGCTGTGCTTTTCTCTCTCATACTTTTATTCTATTTATACTTACCTTTTTTATACAAATTACATTTTGCACCAAAATTGCTGTATAATTTTAAGTAACACATATGTGTAACTTTTGACATGCTCCATGAGTAAAATTAAATATCCTATACAGACAGCCACTTCAGGAGACTGCATTGTAAAATGTATCTTTGGACTTGAGCTTTAACATTATATGATATTGTTTTATGTCATAATAATCTTATCTAGTGCCTTATCATTTAATTTTTCATTTACATGGGCCATTTCTTCTTCTTGATGGTCAAGCCTAGCTTGCTCATCCTGCAGACTCACCGAATTTAGGGATGCATCTGTCTGAAAACATCCTGCTGTAATATTGGTGGCATTAGTGGCAGCAAAATCTTTTGTTGCAACTTGTCTTCTGGACCACAAGTGATTAGGGAGAAGAGTTTATAGATTCATAGGACAATACTAGGCTACTGCCCCAGAGGCCTAAGCCTAACCAAGAATTTAATCCATGTTCCCACAAAGTCATCACCTGTTTTCCCTACCCAGCAGGGACACAGGTGGTATCCCAGGGGTATATTTTCTGTTTCCCATCCAGCCTTTCAGGTTCCTGTTAAGGAGGGATAGTGAGGTACTCTGCTTGACATGGAGAGGAAGTCTATTCCACAGATGAGAGAGTGATTGGGACACAAATCTATCCCGCCAACAAGTTCTATTAATGTCACAGACCAGGTTGAAAATTTGTGTGTGGGTTGCATGAGTGGAGTTTGACTTAGGGATATGCAGCAACTCCGTCAAGGCTGAGTCTGAGACAGCCTGTATGCCAGACACAGATCACTTCTGAGCAGTCTGTATGAGACTTAGTAGAGGGACAGGACTTTTAACTTATCTGTATAGGATAGGTGTTTGAGACCCTGGATTTATCTGGTAAGGAACCTCTGTGGTCTCTCCAACTGCTGCATGTGGTTGGCAAGGTACGATAATGGGTCTGATAAAACACTCCACTCTAAACTGTAATTCTAGCCCTTCCAGTCTCTAAAGAAACATTTATCCATCTTTTTTTGGTATGTGATATATCCCCACTACCTTCGCAGTCTGTCCCTGAGTCAACATTAGCTGACGCAATCACTTTCAGCCTTAGACATTTGAGTCACCCCCCGGTACACACATTCTTGTTTCTACACTTAAAGTCTGCAAAACACTCCACACTAAAGTGTAATTCTAGTCCTTCCAGTCTCTAAAGAAACATTTACCTGCTTTTTTCTTCTTCTATGTGATATATCCCCACTAGCCTCCCAGTCTATCTCTGACTCAACAATAGTTGACTCACTGTCTGTCAGCCCTCAGACATGGTATTTCTTAGGGCATCCAACTGGTAAAATTAAAAAAGGACTTTCACTCCTTTAAAAAATAAAAAAGCATTGGTAACAGAAGAAAGACTAATATTATAGATGTGACTTCTGAGCAACTGATAGTTTATTTTTGAATTGCACATACCTTGATTGGCTCATCCTTTTCTGTTCACCCTACAGGCTCACTTCGCACTCCTACCCTGCCCCCAATTCCCACCCACCCCTACATAGTCTGAATTTATAGGTAACCTCCTTTACTAAGACCCTTCCTTCATCCACCCATTATCCAATAATTACATCCATCAGCACCATCTACACATGCCCTTTAACTTCTCACCACTCCAGCCCACCTACCAATTCAATATCAACACCCATATCTCCTAGTCAAACAACTCACACCCACACCAAATATAAATACCTACTCTAACTGCTCCGCTATACCCTCTTGGGATTAACCTCCCTATTCACCTGCCTCTTGATAGCCACCATTAGCACTTCTTACCTCTTCACAAGCACTCACTGTATCCACCCCAAATACCCCACCCTAACCCACAACATTACTATCACCCCCACTCACACAAGCATATACCTCAGCATAAACACCCATCCCCCCATATACCATGCCCCTCCCATGTACCACCTCTATCGATGTAAAAAGCAACCAAGTCTACAATTTCATTACCTAGTCATCCAATACCTAACAACTATCACCTGTACAACTACCCAGCTACTACTAGGTGGAGACATTCACCCTAACCCCGGGCCAACAACCTCTGCTAATAAGCCATGCACCCATCACTATCCAGCTATGCACAAACCCACCAACTTACTGATACTAAATATGATTACCCGCAGTATCATGAATAAAATAGAAGACCTTCACTCTAGCATCTACTTATGTAACCCTGATATTATTCTCATCAGAGAGACATGGCTTAAACCACATATTAAAGATATATCCATCACCCCACCTGGGTATCACATTCTCAGGGCAGACCGGCTACATAAATGAGGCAGAGGCTTAGTTCTACTTAACAGAACCAACCTACAACTCCACCTCCACCAAAATGATTCCCCCAACTTCAACAATGCAGAGACTCTATTTGCAAAGGCTTTTCCTTAATCAACATAAGCACCTAAACCTACTGGGTATCTATATGTCCCCGGGTGACAACCTACCCACCCTAGAATCCATACTTCACTGAGCCTTATACTCCTTCCCTCAAGAAACTGTTGTGCTAGGTGATGTAAACATTGACTGAAACTCCATCCATTCTCCCACCCCCCACCTACCACATTAACCTATATAACTTCACCCAACTTATAGATACTCTCACATGCATTGAGAAGGCCACAAAAAGAGAATCTATACTTCATTGGATCCTCACAAATCAACCAAATACTGCCCATCAATGTGGCACCCTACCAGACTATCTGAGCGACCACAGTCCCACTTTTATCCTTAGGCAAATACCTAAAATAATTAACTCTACCACCCTTCTGCACACCCACTCTTACAAAAATTTTCCTAGAGACCAATTCATAAGAACCTTGCAACATTGCATCTGGTCTCCCATCAAAACCCTTTATTTCAACTCCACATTCCTAAATATCCTCAACCAACTAGCCCCCTTAAAAACTATCAGGATACATAGCAAACCCACCACTTGTCTCCAGAAAACCACAAAAACCCTACTTAGAGCCAGGGATAAAGCCTGGAAAACCTGGTGCCACACCAGATCACCCTGAGCTAGGCAAATCTTTCACTAGCTCTGACAAAAAGCAAAAAAGCAGTTTAAGCTCGATAAACAAAATTACTGCATCACTCAACAAAACAAATACAGTACCAAACTGCAAACATTCTTGGCAACAATAAATAGCATCCTCCAGCCTGGAAGGAGCACCACTCCCGCACCCAATATAACACGTACAGACCTGGACATAGCCTCCAGCCTCAATAACTATTTCACCTCCTCAGTACTAAAACTCTTAAACAACATTACTTCTTTCAACACCCCACCACCTTAGGCCCAGATCAATACCATATCTTTCACACTTACATCTTTTCCTACCTCTGCTATCCAAAAACTCCTACCCAGACTCAAACCAACCACCCTTGCAGCCGATAACCTTCCTACCGAATACCTCCAAATTGCATCCACAGCTATAGCCTATCCCATTTCACTTCTAATAAATAGATCCATCACCAAACACACCATTCCAGTCCTGTGGAAAACCTCATATATCATATCACTCCACAAAGGTGGCCCCTCCTTAGACCTTTCCAACTATCGACCAATTGCAATTCCCTCACCCCTCTCTAAGATCCTAGAAAGATGTATTCATCACCACTTCCTCTCCTATCTCCTCACCAACAACTTTCTCTCCTCAACCCAACACGGATTTTGCCCATCCCACAGCACCACCACTGCCCTACTCAAATTCACCAATACTATAAATTCCCACAGGAATCTAAGTAAATTTGTCTCAGCTATCTTCCTAGATTTATCCAAGGCATTTGTCACAGTCTCACATAATAAAGTATTGTCTTGTCTCTCTGACCTCAACCTTAACAAGCCCACCCTCCTCTGGTTTAAAAGCAATTTAGATAGCTGCCAATAATCTGTCAAATGGCATAACTCTCTACCCCCCCCCACTCCCAGCCTCCTTAGGCATGCCACAAGGATCAATCCTAGGACCCTTTCTTTCTAATATCTTCACAAACCAACTCCACTCAGCTACCTCTAAAGCTGACATAGTCCAATACGCTGACAACACAACTCTCATATGCTCTGCACCCAACATCCAACTTCTCCAACAAAAAGCGCAAGAAGCCTTCTCTGAAATAGAGAACTGGCTTAACAACTCACAACTCATACTAAATCACAGGAAAACACAACTAATGCTATTCCACTCTACTAAAATGAGCAACCTTACCTTCTCTATACTCTCCGCCTGCAAAACCCAAATCACCCCTGTCACTGAGGCTAATCTCGTAGGAGTTACCATTGACCAGCAACTCAAATTCACAAAGCACATATCAACAACCATAACTAAAGCCCACAAAAAGCTAGGTTCCTTCCATTGCTGTAAAAGTTATCTAACCACTGAATCTCGAATTGCAATAGCCAGGACCCACCTCCTGCCTACTCTGCTTTATGCATCCCCAATTCTAATGAATCTTTACAAAACTGACCTTAATAAACTTTCCATCTGTTACAACAAAATTGCTAAATTCGCTACCAATGCCAAAACTCACAATCCCACCACTCCCTTTCCCTACAAGCCTTACAATCCTCTTATTGTATACTAATGGCTGTAAAGTCAACAATCTGTATGCTACTACTCTGTAATGTCTCTTTTGTAAATTTTTCTTCTCTCTGTAAACTTATGGAGATTTTCTCCCCAGGACTCCGCTGAAGGCAGACACTTTTTGTCCAGTCGGACTATCCTGGCAAACAAATGTTAAATAAATAAATAATAAATAAATGTTATGACCTCCTTGTTCTTGGATGAAATACCCTTACTCATGAGATGGGCCATGTAGAAAGCCTTCCGTAGAATGGAGGCAACATGGTGGTCAAAAGTTAGGTTGCTGTCAACCTGGGGCTCAAGTCCCTCACGACTGATTGCCTGATTAGTACATTGTTATTAATGTGATAATTAGTAGGGACACCATTTTCCCCAAAGGGGATAATGATACACTTCTTGGCATTCAGTTTGAGGCCATGCTTCTGGCACCAGTCATTAGTTTGGGTAAGGCTCTCTTGGAGGATGTACACATCACTAGGGAAATTTAAGACAGCACTCAGCTTGCAGTCATCTTCAAACTTGGTCAGCCGCAGACCACTGTTTTTGGCTTGCACCTCAGAAAAGTATATCCCAAACAGTAGAGACCCCACGACCAATCCTTGGGGTACAACATTTGATGTTATGTGATCCTATCTCGCCTACATTCTGTACTGATGGGCTCGGAGCCGATCCCTCGGCTCCGACTCGGCACGCTATGCTATAGAGCGAGGCCTCTTATTGGCTGAGCTATTTCTTATCCCAGGATGCACCACCACTAATCCCCCAGATCTCGTTTGCCGCTTACAAGCTTAGACGTGGTCTCAACTTGGCTGGGCTAAGTACTAATTTATTTAGGCTTTTCCTGTCAGGAATTTGCTTGCTTTGAACCCAAAAGCTGTTTTAACAGCTATTGTTGTGATACGTGTGTGTATTGAACAGTTCTATTGAGGAATTTGTGTTTTTCGTCAAGGGAAGGTTTCCCGTTTTAGTTAGAGGGGCCTTCCCCTGTTGCTACTTGCTATTCTAGCTTTTTATTTGTGGGTCAAGTACCCGTTTAAGTTAGAGGGTCTTGACTCTCTCTTTCTGTGTGGTTTTTTTGTACAACTGTATTGTGGTTATATAAAAAAAAAAAAAAAAAAAACTTTATATTTTTTTTGTTCTTAAACTGTTAAGTTTTGGTGTGTTTCTCTTTAGACAGGTGTGTTATCTAAATTAGTCATGTCCAAAGAGCATAGACCCTCCGGGTTTAAAAAGTGCTCGAGGTGTGGTTATAAGATGTCCATAACGGACGACCACTCCTCGTGCATCTATTGTTTAGGCGGCAAGCACCTACAAGAATCATGTAGCGTGTGTCACGCCTTCTCATCAAGGGTCCTCCAGGAGAGGAAAAACAAATTAATCCTTAAGGGGTTAATTAAGCCATCCTTCGAGAAGGCTTTATCTTCCTCTCCCTCTCCTTCAAAAAAGAAGAAAGCGTCGGCTCCGACCAGTCAGTCGGAACCAACTGCCAAAAAACCTAGGCAGACTTCTCCATCGGCTCCATGGACTTCGGAGCCGAGGGCGGAACGGTCTGCCTCGATGCCTCCAGTCTCGACCCCTCTGGTTTCGGAGCCGAGGACTGGGGCATCGAGAGGCGGGTCACCTTCATCGGCTCCACTGATATTGGAGCCGATGAGGGTTGCCGGCTCAGACTCTTCCCCTTCAGAGCCGAAGTTCTCGTCGGCACCGAGGGAAATTACCTTGAGATCTCCCTCGGAGCCGATAATTATAGAATCCATTCGGAGCCGGTCCCCTAGTCCTTTGGAGCCGATGGAGAAATCGGTCCGGACCCCATCGGTATCGTCCAGATCATCCAAGATGTCTGATTCGGACATCGACAGGGTGCTCCTAAGACTCTTCCAGTCTCCGGTGTTCCAAAAGCTAGTTTCGGCTCCAGCCCATTCGGCTTCAGAGCCGATGGTCCACCTCCCTACTATGGTTCCTCCTCCAACAGCCTCGGCACCGTTGGAGCCAGTGCTGGTGGAACTGGTGGAGGTTTTAGGGTCGGGCCCGACCCTTACTCCAACTCCGGCTCTTGGGTCGGAGTTCGGTACGCGGACTTCTTCCGTCGGCCCCGGGGGGATGATTCGGGATTGATGTTTTCGGTCCCAAGACTCCCTCTCGGTGCGTCAGCTGCGGGAGTGCCGTCTACTGTCGTGGCCACGGAGGTGGGACCCTCCCAGGATTCTGGTGGTCCCGCCTTCAGGGCTATGAGGAGTGCGTTAGCCAAATCATCTTTGGCTACCTCCACGGTCTCCCCAGCTCCTTCCCTGCATACCGAGACTGGGTCTTTGGCAGTCCCCCTGTCCTTAGACAGCGGAGCCCCGGGGCCTGAGGTTACCCCCACTGGGGTTTCCCCCCCTCCTAGAGGTCCTTCTGAAGCTTCTTCGGAAGAACCCCCCCAGGAAAAGATCGTGCAAGAGGAAGCACGTTGACTCCCCTGATGAGTCTCATACATCAGACACTGATCTCAATGATGCAGAGGGGTCCCCTAAGTCGTCCTCGGATGATGTCTCCTTTGCAGACATCCTGGAAGCCCTTAAACAAGGAGGCGGCTGGCAGTCCAAACCCCCTTCTGCTGATGAGTCGGTGTTCCTTAAGGCCTTCGGGGCTCAGCCCTCCGCCTCCTGGGTGTCTCCGCCCTTCGAGCTCTTGGATTTGATCTGTCGAAGGGCGTGGGAATACCCAGACTCTGTGGAACCGGTGCCTGCTCGTCCGAATAAGTTCCTCTCGGCACCCCCTGAAAAAGAGTTTCTAACTAAAGGTGTGGCTGTAGATGCTTTGGTGGTGGCATCTGCTACCCAGCAAGATGTAGCAGAGGCTTCGACGTCCGTCCATCCTCCTAATAAGGAGTCTAGGAGCATGGATTGGTACGGAAAGCGCACCCTAAGTTCAGCGGCCTTTACATTAAGGCCCTTGAACTACCTTACGCACTTTACTGGATTTGAGGGATCTGATTAAAGAACTTTCCAATACCCTCTTTGGTAACCTGCCTGAGGAGCTGGCCCAGACGGTTGGCTCTCAGCTGGCTACATTGTCGTCCATTTCAAACTCGTCCATGAGGCTCATTTCTTATGCGGCCGAAGGGGCGAGTAGAGCGGCGGGTACAGGCATTGCTCTACGGAGACAAGCCTGGCTCCGCCTGTGTCATTTCGTGGAGGCCTTTAAGTCTTCCTTTGCCGACGCCCCCTTTGATGGGCCCTCCCTGTTTGGACCCAAGGTAAAGGACACACTGACCTGCTGTGAACAGGAGGGTAAGACTCTGACTGCCGTAGGGGCACGATTTTCGACTCCCTTTCTGCCTTATCCCAAGGCTAAAAGAGGAGGGAAAATGTGGTTCCGTAGATCTCAGAAGCCTTACCCCTCTCAGCAGGAGGATCCTCCTTCCAGAGGCAGAGGAGGGGGAAATTCTTCCGGAAGACGCCGTCCCAGAGGCGACAGAGGCCCTCGCAACACTGGAGACCGCGAGTCCTTTCGTGGCTCTTCGGCCTTTCACAGTCCCTGAGGGATTGCCCGACTGTGCAGCTCCGGAGCCAG
Organism: Protopterus annectens; assembly: GCF_019279795.1. Lineage (NCBI taxonomy): Eukaryota > Metazoa > Chordata > Ceratodontiformes > Protopteridae > Protopterus > Protopterus annectens. Next base: position 453,588,803 of record NC_056743.1, read on the forward strand.
TCGGGGGTCATTTTTCGAAGCACCTAAAAGCCTGGGAAGGTATCACTCAGGACCGATAGGTGCTTCGAATTATCGCCGGAGGTTACACCATCCCTTTCTCTCACTCCCCACCTCAGTCCAAAAAAATTCCGGACCCGCCACCCAGTCAACGGGATACTTCAGCCTCAGAAGTTTCAAAGCTGCTGCAAAAAGGAGTCATCCAACCGGTCCCCGCAGACCAGATCGGATTAGGGACTTACTCAAGATTTTTGGTGCCAAAAGACCGGGGACTTGAGGCCCATTTTGGACCTCAGCATTCTAAACCGCTCAGTCAGAAAGTCCAAGTTCGAATGGTCACCCTACAAACCATTCTCCCATTGCTGGAGAAAGGTGTTTGGATGTGCTCCATAGATCTCAAGGACGCTTATTACCATATCATGGTACATCAAGCGTCCAGGAGACATCTGCGCTTCAGCCTAGGAGGCAGTCATTTTCAGTTCAGCGCTGCCCTTTGGTCTCACCACAGCCCCCAGGGTGTTCACCAAGTGTTTGGCAGTCGTGACTGCTCACCTGAGAAGTCTAGGATTCCAGGTGTTTCCGTATCTAGATGACTGTCTCCTAACTGCCACCTCCAAGCATCTACTACTGCGGAGCCTACAAGCCACTATATCACTGGGCAATTCCCTTGGAATCACCTTCAATTGGCCAAAGTCTGTGTTGCTGCCATCTCAACGAATAAGATTCATAGGGGTAGAGATAGACTCAAACCAAATGTGGGTCTATCTACCTACAGACAGAATACAAACCATACAGACTCAAGTTCGAGCCTTACTTCCCAGGTCCAAAGCCCCAGCCAGAATGGTCCTGCAGCTATTGGGATCCATGTCCGCCACGGTTCTTCTAGTCCCCTTGGCAAGGTTGCACATGAGAATTCTCCAGTGGCTTCTTTCAGCTCAGTGGTCCTTTCAGGAACTCCCTCTCAGTCACCTCATATGGATCACGGAAACATGCAAATGGGACCTTCGCTGGTGGCTAGTGCCCTCCAATTTGGATCAGGGACGACCCTTTGTTTCACCTCCTCCTGCGGCCACTTTGACCACGGACGCCTCCCAGATGGGGTGGGGGGGGCATTCCCTGGGCAGGTCAGTCCAAGGCAAATGGCACCCAGAAGAGACCCTACTTCATATCAACATCCTAGAAATGAGGGCGGTGCTTCTGTCCCTTCAAGCCCTTCACGATTACCTCCCTCAGGGCGTAATTGCCGTTCACTCAGACAACATGTCAGTTGTCTGGTACCTGAACAAACAGGGAGGGACCAGATCCTATCCTCTTTGCAGAGAGGCCATGAGAGTCTGGGAATGGGCAGTCTCGACCAAATGCTTTCTAGTGGCTACTCATATCCCGGGCAAGTCCAATGTGATAGCCGACAGACTGAGCAGAACTATCCTCTCTCCTCACGAATGGTCTCTGAACATGACAGTTGCAAGTCAGATTTTCAGCAGATGGGGAGTTCCGTGTTGCAACCTCTTCGCGACTCCACTAAATGCGAAGTGCAAAAAATTCTTCTCCCTAACCCCGGCTCCGGGGAAGAGCCCCATGGACGCACTAGCCCGTCCTTGGCCCACCGGCTTGCTTTATGCCTTCCCCCCAGTTCCTCTCCTTCCCAGGGTGATCCAAAAGGCATCTCTCTTGGGGAGCAAAATGATCTTAGTTGCTCCTTACTGGCCTCGTCAAGTATGGTTTCCCTATCTTCGGAAATATGCTCTGGAAGGTCCATGGTTCCTGGATCAGATCCCAGACCTTTTGATTCATCAGTCGGGACTATTCCTCCAGTCCATGCACACCTTAAAATTGACGGCTTGGCTCCTCCTCTTCTGACTATAGTCAGAAGTCATACATTGGATCCAGAGGTTGTACACATATTATCTTCGGCCCATAAGTCTGCTACAAAGAAACTGTATTCTAGCAAATGGAAAAGATTTGCTATTTGGGCTCAACTCCGGGGCCTGGATCCCATCACTATTCCCGTGGCAGAAGTACTAAAATTTTTAACTTCTCTTTTCAATCAAGGCTCTTCAGTCTCTACCATCAAGGTTCAATTGGCAGCGATTTCCAATTTTCACGAATCTATAAACCCACCTTTAATGAGCAACAGATTGTGTAAGACCTTCTTGAAAGGTGCTGCGCTTTTAAGACCTCCGATTTCTCATCCTGCTCCTCCATGGGATCTCGATGTGGTGCTACGCGCCTTAACTTCCTCCCCCTTCGAACCGGCAGCTACATGTGATCTAAAATTTCTATCGTGGAAGACTGCTTTTCTGGTGGCGATTACTTCTGCCAGAAGAGTTTCAGAGCTTCAAGCTTTGTCCGTAAAACCCCCGTACTTGGTTTTTCACAAAGACAGAGTATCTCTCAGGCCAAATCCTTCCTTTGTCCCTAAAGTTTGTTCTAGTTTCTGCCTACAACAATCATTAGAACTTCCAGTCTTTTTTCCAAAATGTTCTAACAAAGCGGAATTCATATTCCACACATTAGATGTCCACAGGCAGTTGCGTTTTTATTTAGACAGGACCAAACAAACAAGGAAAACAGATCAGTTGTTTGTATCCTTTGCAGACAATAAATTGGGCAAAGCTGTCACAAAGGTCACTATTGCCAAATGGATCAGGGACTGTATTACTCAAGCTTATTCTTATTCTAACAAAGAGCTTACCACCTCTGTCAAAGCTCATTCTACAAGGGCTATGGCTACTTCGATAGCATTTAATTCTAAGCTTGCCATAAGTGACATTTGTGCTGCGGCTACATGGTCTTCCCTGCACACTTTTATTTCCCACTACAAATTGGATGTGGCATCTAGAGGACGAGCTTCATTTGGTTCCACAGTGCTCAGGAGTGTTTTCCAATGAGCCACCCAGGATTTAGGTGCTAGGGACGCTGTCCCATCAGTACAGAATGTAGGTGAGATAGGATCACATAACATCTTTTAGTTATGTACTTACCATAACTTTAGATGTTTGGGATCCATCTCGCCTACATTCCCAATAACCCACCCTCCTTCCCCCTTCCTTGGAGATCAGAGGATATCAGAAGGTCCGAATCCTGTTGTTTCATCTTGAAACATCTAACAATGTTATATAAACAAGTTATGCATGTGTGCATGAATGCGGACAAACAAGATCTGGGGGATTAGTGGTGGTGCATCCTGGGATAAGAAATAGCTCAGTCAATAAGAGGCCTCGCTCTATAGCATAGCGTGCCGAGTCGGAGCCGAGGGATCGGCTCCGAGCCCATCAGTACAGAATGTAGGCGAGATGGATCCCAAACATCTAAAGTTATGGTAATTACATAACTAAAAGTTACGGGTCTACCACTAAAGGTGGCTTCCTGTATTTTGACTGAGTGAGTTCTATCAGTGAGCCAGTTAGCTACCCATCTGGTAACATATGGGTTGATGCCTAGCTGGGAGAGTTTATCTATTATGCCCGAGTGGGGAATAGTGTTGAAGGCTTTGGCTAAGTCAGGGTAAGCGGTGTGCACTATCTTGCCCTCATCCATGGCTTTGGTGACTGTTTCGAAGAAGACGACCAAGTTTAACAGGCATGATCTCCCTTTGACAAAACCAAACTGTGTGGGATTAAGCATTTGGAGGTTGCCAATGTCCTTGTTTATAAAGTTCATGATAATGCTTTCCATGGCCTTGCAGGTCAGGCTAGTTAGGCTGATGGGCCTATAATTGCCTGGGTTGGTGGACACTCCACCTTTGTGCAGAGGGATGACAGTGGCTATCCTCCATCCTGCTGGAATGAAGCAGGTGCACAGGCTTTGGTTGAATAGGGTGCCTAGTGGTGCTGAGAGCTCTTGCCTGAGTTCATGTAGGACACAGCCAGGGATGTTGTCAGGTCCCATGAAGGCTGAGAAGGCATTAATAACTTGCTCCCTGGTGATGAGTAGAGGGAGCAGGTGCTAGGGATGTCCTGGTTTACTGATGGGTGGACAGGGAGGTGAAGTTTTCACTGAACTTGTCTGCCAGATGGTTGGCTACATCTATGGCATTTGTGTATGTCATATTCTTGACTACCAATTCAAAGCAGGTGTGGGAGTTACCTTTGAGAGTGTGGATGTATGCGAAGAAGGCCTTGTGATTGTCCTCAGTGGATGTGGCCAATTTGGACTCAAAGTTAACCTTAGATGATTTCACCAGTGACCTTATTTGTGTGTTCAGACAAAGAGAGATTGCTTCCAACTTGGCACATGCTCCTTTTTGGTCCAGGACAGCAATTTTTCCTTTTATTACAAGGTCTGTTTATTGCTGCTATCCTGCTTTCTTCACAGGCCTGCAGTCCATATGAATCCTCTAAGCTGTTGGTCATTGTACGGTTATTTCTTACTTAAATCTTGTGCTGTAGAGCATTTCTCTGTGCAGTATTGAAGTTTAGAGACAAATTTCTGAAGTTGATAGGTTGCTTTATCCATTCAAGCTGTATGCTTGGAAACTTATGGTCAGAGCTTCAGAATTATCATGCAGCCAGTACGCCCTCTAGCTGTTCCACTATAACATAAGTAATTAATGTTGTAAGAAGCATTTTATATCCAAAATGTTATGTAAGTATGTAATAATGTACACACACACACACACACACACACACACACACACACACACACACACACACACACACACACAAATTCAGAGACATAGACGCACTTATATTTGCAGAGTCAGACACACACATTTGCGCCTAGAAATTATACTGACTTTCTTGACTGTGTACACCTCAGATGTCATATTTCAATCAGATGAATGAAGAAATAAATAATAGCAATAATACAATGAAAAAGATTACAACCCCCCAACACATACACAAACACAAGACACTCTGTCTCTGTGTTTCTATGTCTCACACCCACCCCACACACACAAAACAACAGACACAATGACTCTCTCTCTATCTCTCTGTCACACACACACACACACACACACACACACACACACACACACACACACACACACACACACACACACGTTCCCAACAATTCCAGCTACTTTTTTTGATATGTACACCTCAGATATTCATACTATAGTCAAATACATAAAGAAATATATAAATAATAACCATAATGCAATGCATTACAACCCTACCACCACCACCACACATGCAGACAGTCACACATACACTCTATCACACACACACAGGTCATGTTAACTACTGTTTGTGTTGCAGTAATTTTCACTGTTAGGTCCTTTTCATTAATGTAGGCAAACAAACAAAGTGGGAGCATGTAACAATCCCGCTCAGCAAATTCCAGTTGAAATCCAATAAAACAACTTAAATCAAGAGCAACTGCTGAAAAAAATAATAATAAATTATCCTTTTATTTGCACAACAGAGGATTTCATCCTGCTAAAAACTGGAACTTCTTCAGATAAAACATTTTATAAAACCAAAACCATATTTTGAAAAGGGGAAAAAAAACATAACTATGAAACACATTCAGTAAATATACATGTGAGAAAATTCAGGTGGTATTCCAGAGTTACATACTCTCTCACCAGTTTAACAAAAAAACGCAACCAGTTATAGCTCATTATTTGTACTTGCAAGGTATTATATTAGTTGAATGTTCATTATATACACTGTATACTGGCACAAAGCCAATGATTCTAATAGGAAGTTGCAAGAGGCTAAAGTGTACTTTTTAGCCTGGTCTTATGGAATACCATCCCAGTCATGGATGACTTTGCCACTGTTTCGCTGCTTGTTGTCTTGTAAGTAATTTAAGAACTCTGATTAGAAAATCTACACAGATTCAGTTTATCTGCCTTAGATAGGCATGCAAATGCCTTGCCCAGGCTAAAGATCTTGCTTTTTGAGGGAAGTTTTCTAGGGCTACCTCCAGAAGCATGATTCTCATTTAATTCTTTCTTTTTTTTCAAAACAGGTTTATTGTTTTAACATATAAGAGAAAATTCTCATTTAATTCTGATGTTGATATGGACCATTGAATCTGACTGAATAGAAACACTAATTTCTCTATGACAACACAGTGTTAAGTTACAGCAGAACCATAGTTTGATATTCTGGCACCCTGTGCAGTTCCCCCATATGATGCTCCCCTCAAACTCTAAGTTGAGGACTACAAAAAAGAGCACTTCCCCTTCTGTAGCAGACACTTAACTCCTGCCGAATACCGCACTTGAAGTGCTTCAGCCATGACCACAAATGTGGTGTTTGCATTCGGTGCACCACCACCCAATTGTCATCTGTCTGTTATACCCCCCTAACACATGGCACCACTGAGGGCTTCCACCTTTGCCCCACCCTAGCTATCCCTTTTGAGTTGGGGAAAGCTAAGCCTAGCATACTGATTTGTTAAGTAAAGATGGTCAGAGCCTTACACTGGTACACCCCATGGAATAATATAGCAATAAATGTAGAAGCATGATGGCTGACTGAAGCCTTTGTGTCCACTTTATTTTGGGAAATCAGAAGAAGCCTATTAAAGTTTAGAAGGAAGGAGTGGTATTGTAACTTGTGAGTTTGCTGTAACATGGGCCTGTAATCTATAGAGCAAATTGCATTTGGTTTGGTGTTTTTCAAATTTTTGACTTTTGCATTCCAGTAAAGTCACAGGTTTGGCTAAATGTAAACCCTTGTATTTAAAGGTTATTTCCACTTTCACATAAACCCAAGCCATGGTTGTCAGCTTGTGCTTAGTGGAGTTGTTCAAGGTGATAACGAAAAAGGAAGCCTTAGTTAGATTGTGCTTTACTGTTAGGCCATTTATGAACAGCTCACCTTTTCTGCCATGTACTGTTTTTAAGTACTCGTTAAATAAAGCAGTGAAGCTATAGGTTATACATGCAGAGGAAAAATAAGTGGTCTAAAAATTGATCCTTACAGGCCGTCAATGGTCCAACCACTGTGTTTGGAGAGAGCATCATTCATAGGTTCATAGGTGTGTACTAGGCTAATGGCCCTGGGGCCTTAACAAGCCTAGCCATAGCATTACCCTGGCATAGTGCCAACTGACCTTAGTTCCCAGTGTGTCTGTCGAGTAGAACCACTGGAGTTATCCCCAGGGTGAATTTTCTGTTTCCCATCCACCCATCAAGATTTCTCTTGAAGAAGGTCATTGAGGTGCTCTGCTTGACATGTATGGGAAGTCTGTTCCATATTATGGGCAATCTTTGGGTTATGAACCTGCCCCTCCAGCATGTTCTGTTGATGGTAATGAGGTTAAGGTCTCTGGAGTGTGTGGTGTGGAGAGATTGGGATTTCTTTAGATGTAGCATTTCTAACAGAGCTGGGTCAGACATGGCTTTGTAAGTCAAGCAGAGATCGCCTATAAGTAGGCAATATGAGACAGATAATAGTTGGAGTTTTTTGAGTCTGTCCATATAGAACAAGTGTTTAAGGCCTAGGATCTTCTTTGTGAGGTACTTTTCCAGTTATTGCAGGTGTCTAGTGGGGTACATGCCAAATGGGGCATTGTACTCGGTGATTGGCCTAATGAGGGAAGAGTAGAGGGAGACAATGACCTCTTTCTTCCTGGATGCAAAATCCTTAGTAATGAGATGTGCCACATAGAAGGACTTTCTGACCATAGAGGCAATGTGGTGATCAAAAGAGAGGCTGCTTTCAACCTGTGTTCCCAGATATAATGCCTTCTGTATTCAGTGGACTACCATCAATGTGGTAATTCATGGGAACTGGGTTTTTCCCAAAGGGGATGATGACCCATTTTTTGGCATTGAGCTTAAGGCCATGGTTCTGACACCAGTGGTTGGTCACAGTGAGGCCATTCTGTAGGATGTCAACATCACTTGAGGAGTTAATAATAGCTCCCAACTTGCAATTGTCTGTGAACTTTTTCAGCCAGAGTCCCTTCGTGTTAGCCTGGATTTCAGAGACGTAGATACCAAACAGGAGAGGACCCAGGACTGAACCCTGTAGGACTCCACACGTGACTAATCAGTCTGACTTGGAGTCAGCTACTTTCAGACTGTCGGTTCTATCTGTGAGCCAGTTTGTAACCAACCTAGTGATATAAGGGTTGATGCCAAGCTTAGTGAGTTTTTCTATGATTACTAAGTGTGGAATGTTATCAGAAACCTTGGCCAGATCAAAGTAGGCTGTATGAACCACCTTGCATTCATCCACAGCTCTGGTGACTGACTGACTTAAAGAAGTCGACCAAGTTGAGCAGGCATGCTCTACCCTTCACAAAACCAAACTGTGTGGGATCCAGACTTTGGAGATTCCCTGTATCCTTGTTTATTAGGTCCATGATGATGCATTCCATAGCTTTGCATATCAGACTCATCAGGCTAATGGGGCGATAGTTCCCAGGGTCTGTAGTCACTCCTCCTTTACTGTAGCAATACGCCATTCGGCAGGGATAAAGCCTGAGGTGAGGCTGTGATTGAACAGGGCACACAGGTGAGGTGCCAGTTCACTCTATAGTTCATGTAGAACACAACCCGGGATATTATCAGGTCCCATAGAAGCTGTATTCCTGGCCTTGGACAGTGCTGTTTTAACCTGTGCAGCAGTAATACTGGGTCCCTGGTAATCTACTGGTATTGTGATTGGTCCTTTGGGGGGGGAGGGTTAAAGTTGGCACTGAATTTGTTGGCCAGTATACTGGCAATATTTGTTGGCTCCGTATAGGAGGTAGCATTGTGCAGTAGCTCAGAGCAAATTTGGGTATTGCCGTACATAACTGTAGAAGGCCTTGTGGTTGTCTTTACTGTCTGCTGCATTTCTGTTTTCATACCTAGCTTGAGAGGATTTGATGAAGGATCTCAACTTTTTGTTGAGGCAGATAAGGGAGTTTTTCCAGTCTTGGGACTTCACCTTATTCTGCATCAGCTTCCTCCTTCTGTTGTAGAGGTTGTTTATGGCAGGGGACAACCAGATTGGCTCCCTTTTTTGGAGATGAGTCTCTTGGTTCTATTGGGTATAGCGAGATCCATGCATTTGTGTACGTGTTCATACAGTGCATTGGTGTATGATTCTGCGGTCACACAACTATTCGCCATTTGCATGGGTGCCGTGAAGTTAGCCACCACTGTTTTTAGGATCCCAAAGTTAGCTTTGGAGAAGTTTTTCATGGTGGTTACCTTTGCTGGGGGGGGGGGGGGTGTTGTGGATTTCCAAGGTGATTAGTTTGTGGTCGGATCTAACCAGGGAGGAGCTGACTATTGGTGTAGAGCTATGATTGCCCATGTTAGTAATGACCAGGTCAAGTATGTTGCTACCTCTAGTGGGGGTAAGAACGAGCTGGTCCAGAGCATTGGAATTAATGAACTCCAGGAAATGTTGGGCAAGTGTATTGGTACATGGGTAGTTTACCCATTTAATGGAGAGGTAGTTGAAGTCGCCTAGTAAGAGTGTGTTAAGTTGGACCCTAATATTCTCCAGGGTGCTTAGGAACATGGAGTGTGAGTCTTGGGACATGGTTGGGGACCTATAGCAGGCTACTACCTGAATCACTGTCTTATCCAATGTTAGCTGCACCTGAACTTCACTAACTTCAACTTAACTATCAGAAACTACTCTGGAAGACAATTTGATGGCTATGATATGAATGTAGTAGTCAAATGGCATTAGGTCAGTGAATTTACAGACATACAGAGCAGATTAAGAAAAGTGCATTCATAGAATTCTCATCACTCAAGTCTGTAATATCCTTCCCATAATATTGATGAAGGCTATAATAACACTATGCATTTTACAAGAGTCCTGCATGGGGTTTGCCAGCAGACTCTGTAAGATGAGATAATGTATGAGTTCTTCATGTGCATTTTTTCCAGTTTTATCCAAAGGGCTGTTAGATTATAATTTCTACAAAGTCTCTTGATTAGTCCCAACACAGACACCACATGTGCCTGTGCACATAAACACACACACACATATCCTTTTTTGAGGGTATCCTCCATCAGGGGCTAGTAAAAAGTACAAGTAACAGGTGTACATGTGTGTGTGTGTGTGTGGGGGCACTATGCAGACCTCTGTAATACCACAACAAAAAATCCTGCATGCAGTATAAACTACTGAAACACCACAAAACTGTGGGCACACACCAAAGAGCTGAGGATAACTACAGAAACCACATTTATTGAAAAAATAGATAAATAAATATATACATACAAGTTGTTTAGCACTTTCATCATATAAATGTCAGACTTCATCAGAACAAAGAACTTGAATACCCAGTCCACATTTATACATTCCCCCAAATTTCCATGTAATCACAATCCAATTAGAAATGCCAATTAATTTTATGTTAAACCAGGAAGTTAATTAATGTAATCATATCCTGTGCACATCATATTTGCAAATACCTACCTATCCCAACTCACTAAACTAATTGTGAATTACTTCTGTAATAAGGCTGCTTACATTTTGCACCACTTGCTAACCTGTGGACCTTGCTGAAGAAAAGGCAAAGGAAAAGTGTAAAAAGAACACTAGTCACAAAACAAGAATTATAGAAAAAAAACAATGGCTAATATACTAGAGAAAAATATGTCAGTAAATTGTGCGCTAGGAGAATAGAATGTAGAATAGAGCCTGAAAATGGCAATTAGGTATACAGAGTACTGTGATTATTTAAAAGCAGCAGTGATGGGCCAGAAACCATTTACTTATTTATTGCCATTTGATTACTTGGAAAGTCCTGTTGCTGGAAATCATCTTATACCCAGAGTCATGAAGAGAAAAGCTCTGAATTATTACAAAACATTTTACTAATAATTTTACAGTCTTCAAAAATAAAACAAAAATACCTACAGTTTAAATAATTATAACAAAGTAGACATAATATAAACACATTGGTTAAGAATCTGTACCATGTATAGGACAGTCATTTAATATTTAGAGAAATTTTAGATATTTTGTACAGAAATTAAAGGTAATTTAGTCTAATAGAAACGGGGACTGCATTATGAAGTGATGGGAAAACAGGCTTATGGTATAATTAGAGAGAAAGTCAGGGAAGATAATTTGATAGCAGTAAGGATATAAGTGAAGAAGAGAGAGTAAAGAGGTATAAGAGATGAAAAGGTCCTTATTCACATTTGGGATATTGTTTATTCTTATTCTGAGCAAGAACAGAGCCAGATTTTTGCTCGGAAGACTTTGAGTGGTTTTGAAAGATGGGAGGGAGGGTATAGACCAGATGGATACAGGTAAGTAGTTCCAGGCCTTAGCAACCTTGTATGAGTACAGACAATGCCCATCATATTTGCTAGGTTTGTTGACAGACAGGAGTTTTCAGTGACTGGATCACAATGACCAACTGGGAACATAGCTGTGTAGAATATTTTTAGTGCTGGGCAGGCAGATGGATGCTGGATAATTTTATAGGTGGCAGGAAGTTGTGCATGTGTTACTTGATGTGGCAGTTCTAACCTATTTAGGCTTTTCAGTGCTATACAGTTGTGGCTTCTGATAGGGGTATGTGCTGCAAATTTAACAACTCTGTTATAGTTTTAATTTTTTGTGAAGCTTGGAGATTAGTAAGGATGGCAGCTCCATAAAGAAGAGTAGGGAGGAGGTAAATAGAGGTAAGTGTAGTTTTACTTGCGTTAGTGCGGAAGTTGTTGGCTCTTTAAAGAATCCCTTGTTTTTGATGAGTTTTCCTTATGCAGTTTTGTATATGCAGGTCAAATGTAAAGTTATCATCCACTATCACCCCTAACAGTTTGCTATGAGAAGTGACTTCAGTGGTTGGATTATCAAGAGAGTTGACTTTAAATTTTGTTTTTTCATGAGATAGGGATCTGGGGGGAAAAGTAGTAGTTTGGTCTTTTTGGGTTGAGCATGAGTTGTGAGTTACAAAGCCATGTTTGAATGGATGTTAAAGTTTCCTGAGTACTTTTTTCAAGGTGTAGCATGTTATCAGATGTCCAGATATGAGTGGAATCATCTGCATATTGTATTAGGGTGGCCTGTTGTGTGGATGCATAGAGGGTGTTGGTGAAAATGTTAAAGAGAAGGGGACCAAAGACAGAACCTTCTGGTACACCAGTGGTGATTGGGAGGTAAGGAGAAATCATGAAGTGCCATTTTACTGACTGATACCTATTGGCCAGGTAGCTCTTGAAACAGAGAAGGGTGGACTGAGAGAGACCTAGTCAGAACATTTGAAGTAAAAGTTTGCTATGACAAACTGTGTCGAAGGTTTAGACAAGTCTGGAAACAAGGAAGCGACTAGTCTTCCATTATCTGTAGCTTTATTGACAGTATCATTATAGCTTAGAAGGGCAGTGCTAGTACTATGGGAAGGACGGAAGCCATGCTGTGCAGGGGACAGGAATTCTTCCTGTAGAAAATAGTCTAGAAATTGTTTTTGAATACATTTTTCAAGTATTTTGGTGAGGGGAGATAAGATTGCTATAAGTCTAAAGTTATTAATATCTACTGAATTTCCTTCTTTGTGACTTTTTCCACAGAGAGGGAATGTGGGATTCCTGGAATGACCTATTTATAAGGATTGAGACAGGAGAGACAATGCTATTGGCTGCTTTTTTTAGGTACTCACTTGGAAGGTCATCAGCTGAAGAAGAGCATGGTTTAACAGTAGTGTTATATAGTATGTGGCAGATGTTTTAAGGTGAAAGTGGATGTGGTGATATGTGGCTGTTGGGCAGGGTTGGGATTAGATGTTGAAGAATCCTTGGTTGAAGATGACATACTATCTATAGAACAAGAGCTGAACTGTAATGCAGTTTCGAGTGGTGAATTATCGGGAGAGGGGTTTGGGTTGAATTTTTAATCAGGATGTAAGATTTCCTTAATTGTCGTCCAAAATTTTTTAGGGTTGTGATTAGTATTATACTGAAAGTTATGATAGTATAGTTTTTTGTCTCCATTTATTTGCTTTTTAGTACAACTACAAAGCATTCTGAAGTTTTCAAAATATTGAGGTGTTTTATATTTTCTTTTTCCTGCATTAGAATTCTACTGTTTTTTGATAGTCAAATTGCATTATTTGTTTTTGGTCTCTTCCTTCTAGAAGCTGCAGAGCTATTCAAGATATTTAGAACAGTTGTATTGAATTCAATTACAGGATCGTCTAAGGCAATAATTTTTAGGAAGTTCCAGTTAATAGATGATAGTGTAGTAATGAAGATTTCTGGGTTAAACTAGGAAAGCTTGTATTGTTTTATAAATATGCTGTTTAACTGGATGTGTGAGATGTCTGGTCATGTAGATTGAGAGATGATCATTGAGAGAGTCTGACATTGTACCTGTGGTGGAGTATTTGCTATGGTCTGATACTAGGATCCAGTCTAATAGAACATTTGATGTCTTGCTATAATGTGTGGGACTATTAAAAAGCTGTGTGAAACCATATAAGTTCATGCTAGATGCAGAGGAATTAGACTGTATGTCCAACCAATTGACATTCACATCACATAGTAGTATTTTGTCTTGTGAAAATGTTATGGATATCCAATGTAAGATGTCTTCCAGCATAGCTATATAGTCATCAGGAGGGATATAAAGGACAGTAATACATATTTCTTTATAATTGCTTATTTTGAGGAAAGTAATAAGAAGCTCTGCTGAAGTTAATGTTCATACCGGTTTGCTTTAATAGCTTCATAGGTTAGTACTAGGCTAACTGCCCTTTTGGGTCATTTGAAGCCTAGCCAGTTACCCCATGTGAGAATCAAACCCTGCACCTTGTGTCTTTAAGGTAAACACCTTAACCATTATGTCATCCTACTGGTGCTAAGGGGAAATGTGGTAGATATTGTGAAGTATTAAAGTGCTAACACCACCTTTCCTGTGTTACGATTAACATTATAGCCTGGAGGTATAATGTCAGAGTTGTTTATATTGGGTTTTAAGCCAAGTTTCAGTTACAGCAAGAGCATAAGGCCTATGTTGGGTAATCCAGGCATGTAGGTCAGCAGTTTTATTTCTTATACTTCTAACATTTATTGCAGCAAAAATTATATAACAGGGTTGGGGATTGGTTGTTTTTAGGTTACAGAAGTGTGTGGAAAAGAGTTATCTTTGTGTTCATTGTGATAGGTGGGGCCATGTTTAGGGTGTATATCTCCACCTACAAGGATTTTAGTGTATTGGGGAATTATGCATACCTGCTTTGTGGAGAGGATTCTTGCACTTGATATTGTTTTAGTTTGAGTTGAAGTGTTAATCAGACTCAGATCAATTTATAACTGAGAGCAATCAGTTTATAGCCAGAATAAAGAGATTAACAAAGAAATGCAAGTAAAACATGTTTTCCATCAATTCCTGAGACTAAAAAACTTTTTTTTTTTTTTTTTTTTTTTTTTTTTTTTTAATTTCGCCCGTTCCTGGCTGCTGTGCATCCTCGGCTGTGAGCGTGTCGCTCTCTTTTTGCCCTGAATCTTTTCCCCCTGTGTTCTTGCCTGGGTGGATATTGGGACCTAACTAGGGCCTTACTCCCTATTGCCAAGGAAATACTCTCTGCTGCTTCAGCTCCCTTCGACGTCAAAGTATACCCAAGAGACTCTATACGAACATAAACTTTTTGCCCTGAATCTTTTCCCCCTGTGTTCTTGCCTGGGTGGATATTGGGACCTAACTAGGGCCTTACTCCCTATTGCCAAGGAAATACTCTCTGCTGCTTCAGCTCCCTTCGACGTCAAAGTATACCCAAGAGACTCTATACGAACATAAACTTTTTGCCCTGAATCTTTTCCCCCTGTGTTCTTGCCTGGGTGGATATTGGGACCTAACTAGGGCCTTACTCCCTATTGCCAAGGAAATACTCTCTGCTGCTTCAGCTCCCTTCGACGTCAAAGTATACCCAAGAGACTCTATCTGAACATAAAGCATTACATCTGCTAAGCTAGTACTATTGTACTCTTGCTCTCCTAGCAGTAGCAGTATACTCCCTGTCAGGATTGCCAGCAGCCAAACCCACTCTACTATACTCCTCTATCTTCCATACCTCTCACTGCTCTTTGCTACTATTGCTCCCTTCTCCTTCCATTCCATTAGCCCTAGTATTACACTGGTGACCCTCTGTATTCCTGCATAGTCCACCAGTGAACACCCCTTCTCCATTCTTCTGAGCTTAGGGCCTAACTCACAACTCTCCTTGTGCCAGAACAGAATCTGACCCCAACTACTCCCTCTTCCATACCTCTAGCCCACTCCTTACACTTTGTCCAGACCCACTCCACCTTACCTTCTACTACTTACACTTCACTCATATTGCTTCACTGATAGTCTCCCGCTCCTCTTCTGCTCTTGGGCTCAGCTACCTTGTACTACTCTGCACTCTACTTCCTTTCTTCCCCTTTCACTCTCCATTTTCCCTACTATTTCATTCCCTCCTATACATCCTGCTTTTCTACTACACCTCCACCACTTGATCCCCTTATACATACCTCTCTTCTCTCTATCTCCCTCCTTCTCTCTATCTTTCATCCACTGTACATTCCTGCCCTTTCCTTCTCCTCTGCACTTCCTAACCTCTCTCCTTTGCTCTTTCTCCACTCTTTGGTCTGTCCCCCCCCCCCCCATATTGTAGTGATGTAACTCGTCCTCTCTGTTCCCGCCTGTATCCTATTCCTGCTCCCCCCCCCATCCGTTTCCCAGAAGGTGATAAAGGTCCCTCCTCATCTCTGGGCGCCAGTTTTAATTTCGCCCGTTCCTGGCTGCTGTGCATCCTCGGCTGTGAGCGTGTCGCTCTGTAAGTTGGAACTTGTTTTAAGAGGGCTCCTGCTTTTTGTAAAGGTGCTCTGAACTGTATGAACCTGCTTGTTCAGTTGTGTTAAACTCGCTTTTAGCCTGTTTTCTCTTATCGGTTTATATGCTGGGTTCACGCATATCTCCCGATTATGCTGCTGTTTGTTTGCTGTATTGCACAATGTTGACTGCTTGGATGTAGCTACCAATGTTTTAATTAGCGACTGCATTCCTCGCTGAATCTCTGATGCCTTGCTTTTTGTCTTAAATGTTTTATTCAAATAGCGACTGCCTTCCCAGGTCAAACGCTTTCTCTGCTCCCTGAATTTGATTTTGTATAGATAACTTTATTGGTGGTTTTACCTTTATTCAAATGCTGTTATGTTAAATGTTAAATAAGCGACAGACTTCCCAGGTCAAACGCTATCTCTGCTCCCTGATTTAGGTTTTGTATAGATGACTTTAGTAGTGGCTTTACCTTTATTCAAAGGCTGTAATGTTAAATGTTAAATAAGCGACAGACTTGTGCAAGTTATTTTCACTTGCGATTGCCGTGTTAGTTGCCTGAAGGCTGTTTACTTGTTACTATTAACCTGATTTAGGCTTTCTATAGACAGCTTTACTAGTGTTTTATCCTCATTCAAAGGCTGTTATGTTAATTATTGAATAAGCGACAGGCTTTCTATAGGCAACTTTACTAGTGTTTTTTCTTCATTCAAAGGCTGTTATGTTAAATGTTGAATAAGCGACAGACTTGTGCATGTTGTTTTACACTTGCGACTGCCTTATTAGTTGCCTGAAGGCTATCTACTTATTACTATGGGATGTTTTCACCACTCTGATGCATTTGCTGTATGTTAGCTGTTTAAATGTTAGCGACTGTCTGTAAATGTTTTTTGCTAACAACTGCTTTCCCAGATTAAGCTACCATTGTGCCTGCTTTACATAATTGTTGAAGGCTGTATGGTTTAGGCTATTGGATGTATTTACCAAGTTGTTGATAGCTATATAGATAATTCTCTAATTCTTTACATTAGGATACAGAGAATCCAGATAGTGCTTTCTTACTGTGTGATACTGCATGTGACACTTTTAATTCTACTGGCAATGCATTTATACAAAGCAATGTGCTTCCCTACATGTGCTTTGTAGAACGCTGCTGTGAGATATTGTTTATTTAGACCTTGCTCTACTTACATTACTAGCTCTACTAAAATGTGTAATATATGCTCATGCCTTATCTAGCGCCACTAGCCTCACTTAAATGTTTCTACTGCCTCCTATGTGGATTGTACAAACTCACTAGCCCTCTATGTAGATTGTATATACACACTAGTGTAACATATACTTAGTAGCCTCCTCCTTACATAGCTATAGTAGTAGATACAGTTATAGTAGATAAAGTGCATTTTAAATGTTACTAACTGTGTTTTATTCTCCATCTCTTCTCTCCTCCAGCTTTTTGCCCTGAATCTTTTCCCCCTGTGTTCTTGCCTGGGTGGATATTGGGACCTAACTAGGGCCTTACTCCCTATTGCCAAGGAAATACTCTCTGCTGCTTCAGCTCCTTCGTCAAAGTATACCCAAGAGACTCTATCTAACATAAAGTACGTACATCTGCTAAGCTAGTACTATTGTACTCTTGCTCTCCTAGCAGTAGCAGTATACTCCCTGTCAGGATTGCCAGCAGCCAAACCCACTCTACTATACTCCTCTATCTTCCATACCTCTCACTGCTCTTTGCTACTATTGCTCCCTTCTCCTTCCATTCCATTAGCCCTAGTATTACACTGGTGACCCTCTGTATTCCTGCATAGTCCACCAGTGAACACCCCTTCTCCATTCTTCTGAGCTTAGGGCCTAACTCACAACTCTCCTTGTGCCAGAACAGAATCTGACCCCAACTACTCCCTCTTCCATACCTCTAGCCCACTCCTTACACTTTGTCCAGACCCACTCCACCTTACCTTCTACTACTTACACTTCACTCATATTGCTTCACTGATAGTCTCCCGCTCCTCTTCTGCTCTTGGGCTGGACCCGCTCCGTTCGCCCTGCGGGCTCACTCCGCTCCCCTACCCTGCCCCCAAATCCCACCCGCCCCTGCACCTCTACATTTATCCCTCCAACAATCCACTCCCACTTCCATTCTACTCCAATCAGTACTCAGTCCCTAAACACACCTTCCCTCTTTCCCGCCAAAACTAACTTTCTTTCTCCTCCCCATTTACATCTAATTAACCAATCCTACTCTACTCCCTCTTCCTGACCACACCCTCTATATCTAATACTACTCTCCTTCACTTCTTATATATCATACACTCTCTCTATATAATACTGTTAAATAAATTTGTTAGAGTCAGACTGTAAAAATCATTGAGTTATTCAAAAACAATGTCAATCAATAACAAACAGTAATGCAGGAGAACTTGAGCATCTTAAACTCTAATGTACATTAGGAGGCAAAAAACCATACACAAACTTGTACAGAATTTTGTCTAACTTTATTGACAGAGGGCACCATTTTTATATATGTCATTATCAGTTTTGCCCACCTCACTGGCGTGGTCAGTGACAGGGTCTTTACATCATAGTAAAAGTGCTGAGATTGTGTTTTTCAAAAAGTCTTTTTCCCATGAGAATGTTACAGCCTTGCAAGCACCTGGTCAGTCACGATGACCTCCTGAGGATGTAGCCAATTCAAGGCTCTTAGATTAGTTCGAATACAATAGATGTATGTCTTCTTTAATGCCTCTCTTTGTCTTTCTTGTACACCAGCTGCACTATCAGAGATAGTGCGCACAAAATATTCTCTTGGTGGAAGCAGGAAAGAGGATACACATGCGAACAGATTTATTATTTTCTAACTTTGCAAAATAATCTTTACTTGAAAGACATGAGCCAGGCTGTGCTTGCATGCTGCCAAGGCCAAATTTCTGATAACACTGCAGCTTGTGCTTCAAGCAATAATATGCAAGTTTATTTCTACTATCATTCTAGCAAGACAGAATTAAATGCATTATATACTACTTTTCAAACTTTGTTCTCTATTATGGATTTAAGTACATTTATTCCTAACTAAAGCACACATTTCTCTATATATTTGACCACACAACTTATATGTGTTTGAATGTTTGAATACACATTTTCCCAAGCAGCATATATTGTAAATATATTTTCTAAGCAGCATACATTGTAAGTATATTTTCTAAGCAGCATGTATAGATTTTTCTAACATTCTCCCTCCTGTTAATGCATTTTATTCTATTTGAAACATAAACAGTATTATTTCATTTCTTAGCCTTTTCCTTTCAAGGACTCTCAGCTAAGTAAGTCATTTGTTTTATATTTCAGATAGGCTTTCACTTGGTATCAACAAATTCAATTCCATGTCTTGGTACATAGTTTCAGTCACTGATACATCAACTAAGTCTTTAACTAATTTTTTCACACAGGGTATCCGCAGCAGACACATGCTCCAATTATGAGCAGTACTACACAAATTGCAATCAGAATGTTCATAAGGACCGACCCCACCCCCAAACAGATTCTGGAAAAAGTTAATCAGTGGGTTTGGGCCTGGTTCTGCCATTGCTGACACCTGCTGTATTACCTCCAGGTGATCATTGATTTCATGCTGGTTGTCTGGAATGTACGCACAGCATTCTTCTTTGATAAGCGCGCGTACCACCTCTCGCCGCTAGGGTGAAGTCGAGAGCCATTCGGTTCTGTAATACAACTGTTCTCATTGCATTCATTTCATCAGTCACAAGTTCAAGAGCGGAAAAAGTCGCATTGCTCATTACTTCGAGGAGTTTTACAATTTCCTCAGTTCCCAAATTGATTTGACTGCTCCGTAGGCTGGGAATATCCCAGCCCAGGATATAACACTGTCACTCAAGTCCATATGGGTCAACTTTTCTTTGTCCTTCACAGCCGAATGATCCTTCCAGCTTGCTTCAATCTTACCCACTGGATTAGTAGGTTTTCTGACTGTATTTTCGGCTTGCTGAGCTACATCTCTCACATTACGTATTTTACCCAGGGGCAATTCTGCAGTATGTCTTATGGCTGGAACCAGATAACCCAAAAAACAACTGCCGGACCAATTCTCAGGTAACCATTTATAGGCCTTTTTCCCACAAACAAAATAACAGTTTTCTACTTTTGTACTGATGCGAGTTAACCCTGAATGAAACATTTTCTTATCTATAACAGATAATTGTCTATATATTTCAGGAGTTTTTTGCACATCTCTCAATGTTGTTTTCATCAAGCTTAAATATAAACCATAATTCGTGGTACAACTAGTACCTTGATCTACAGGTTTTATATAACATTTGTAAGACACAGTTATGTTACAGTTACTCCAACCAACCTGGAGTGTATCATTTTTAACAAAACAAACAATTCCTTTCTGAGTAACAGGCAAATATAATGCCACTTTGTCTTGTGATCTCACAGTGCCTGTATCAAATAACAGGTTTTCCCAAGTTTCGTTTATCCCCAAGGGGACAGCAGACATCAAAAGTCCTCCATATGCTGTGGGTATCGCAGTACAAACCCAGCAATTTGAAACGTTCATAGTCTCTACATAGACTCGTTTCATAGCCAGGTATGTGTTAAAGTTTGGGTGCCAGTCTATAGCCAGTCCTTCATCACGTTTTATTAATTTCACTTCTGTAGTTATATGCAAGAAAAACCATAACAACAAAAAGGTCACTACAAACATAGTTAATAAGTGTATGATCAGTAGGCCAGTGAACCAATGTCTCTGGGGTTGTTTCATATTTTTATTCATTCTGCCTCTGGCCATCCTGTTCCTGTGGTATGTCAAAACTAAATTTCTTAACAGGTTTGCAGTGTGTCAAATGAACCCAAGATGATCTCTCAGCAATTTTTACTGCAGTAGGTGTTGCCAATAGTACCTGGTACGGACCTTCCCACTTTGGGCTCGCCCAGTTCTTTTTCTTTATGATTTTCAGCCAAATCCAGGACCCCGGGGTCAGCACGGCCTCCGGTTTTGCTTCTTGTTTATCTGAAAAAGAGTTCAACTGCAAAACAGTCTTATTTGTTAACAATTTCTTCATATAACTAGCTGATGAGCCATCGGCCTCCAGCTCTGCAGGCATGAGGGCCTTCCATTGTGGCACACAATATGCCCTACCAAACACTATTTCAAAAGGGGTCAAGCCCTTTACATTTGGGACAGTTCTCATGCTCAGCAGTGCTAAAGGCAGACAGCAAATCCAAGTTTTCTGAGTCTCACTCATTAATTTTCTCAACTTGTTTTTCAAAATTCCATTGTACCTCTCCACCAGTCCTGCTGACTGAGGGTGATAAGCACAATGGTTCTTCAAAGAAATCCCAAAAATCTCCCAAGCTGCTGAATTGTCTGGTTTACAAAATGTGTTCCATTGTCACTATAAATTCTTTCCGGTATGCCAAATCTAGGAATGATTTCTTTCACTAGGGCTTTTGCTACTGTTGCTGCATCCAGTTCCTGGTTGGAAAAGCTTCTACCCATTTTGAAAACATATCTATGATCACTAAACAGTATTTTTTCCCTTCACATTTATTCAGTTCTATGAAATCCATACAAATAGTATGGAACGGATAGGGTGGTGTTGGAAAACTCCCTCGCTTTGGTTTAAATGCTCCCTGTGCATGATGCTTGCTACAAATATGACATGTTGCACAAAATTTTTGTGTATAATTCGTAAATCCGTATGTTTGGAATGTTTTGTTAACTAACTGTACCATCCCCCCTGTTGAGACATGGCTCTGCCCATGACTCAACAAAGCTGCATATCTAAATAAATTAGATGGCAATATGGGCTTTTTCTCTTTGGAGATGTACAGTCCCTCTTTAAGGATTGCTCCTCGTCTAATCCACTTTTGCTTTTCTGCTTTTGTAGCTAATGTCTGCATTGTTTTTAACATTTCTAAATCTAGAGTCTCAGAGGGTTGTAGTTCTTCATTTAAAAGCACAGTTTCTGGGTCTGAGGCAGCTTGCTTCGCAGCTGCATCAGCCGAGCATTTCCTTTTGAAATTCTATCTTGTTGTTTGGTATGGGCTGCACATTTACAGATAGCTATTCTAGTGGGTAACTGAATAGAATCTAACAGGTTCAAAATCAATTGTGCATGATTAATCGGCTTGCCAGTAGATGTTATCATTCCCCTGTTTTTCCATTGTTGGGCAAAGACATGCACTGTAGAGAAAGCATACTGACTGTCAGTATATATGTTAACACATTTGTCTTTCGCTAGAGTGCAAGCACGTGTCAAAGCTATTAATTCTGCTGCTTGAGCTGACAGGTTATGTTGCAGGGGTTGTGCTTCTATGATTTCGTCATCAGTCACTACTGCATAACCCACTAGGTTTTTTCCTGTAGGACCTCGTCTACAGGACCCATCCACAAAAAATGTCACCTCTGCGTCAGCCAAAGGTACATCAGTAAGATCTTGTCTGGGTGTGGTTATTTGTTCCATTTCCTGTAGGCAGCTGTGTGGTGTGCCATCCACAGGAATCGGAAGTAATGTCGATGGATTTAATGTCGTACAACGTTCAATTGTCATATGGGGTTGACTCAATAGTATGGTCATGCAAGAAAGATGTCTGGCAGGGGATAAAAATGCTATTTTTTCTTGCAGTAAAATTATTGCAACTGCATGAGGTACTCTCAACGTGAGAGGATGAAACAATACCACTGAGGCCGAAGCTTGCACTGCCATAGCTGCTGCGACTACTGCTTATGCGCAGGGTGGTAATGATCGTGCCACGGATCTAACTGTGATGAATAGTAAGCTATGGGGCGTTGCTTGCCGCCATGTTGTTGCGTCAGTACTGACGTCATATATCCCTGCCTACAATCTACAGTCTGGAAAAATCTCTTATGGTAATTCGGAAGCCCTAAAACTAACGATGAGACTATTAGTTTTTTTAGTCTGCAGAAGGCTGCTTCTGCTTCCGGTGTCCAATGTAGTGTTTCTTGTGCTGCCATTGGTGTTTTAAATATTAAATCAGCCAATGGAGCCGTTTCTAAAGCATAATTCGGTATCCAACTTCGACAAAAATTAGTCGTTCCCAAAAAGGACATCATTTCCTTTTTGGTAGTTGGTCTTGGTGCTTGTAAGATAGCTGTTTTCCGATCTTCATCTAATGTTCTACCTTCTTTGGATATCACATATCCCAGGTATTTAACCTGTTCTTTCCAAAGTTGCAATTTATGCTTGTTCACTTTATGCCCTTGCTCAGCTAAGAATTTCAACAATGCTATTGTATCTTCCCTACACTGCTGCTGGGTAGGGGCTGCAAGCAGGATGTCATCTACATAAAGTAGTACTTGGCTGCCCCCTGGTGGAGAAAACCCGCCAGGTTGCTAGCCATCTCTTGTGCGAATATTGTTGGACTTTCACTATATCCCTGTGGTAGTCGGGTGTACGTGTACCTTTTGCCCTGAAATGTAAATGCAAACCAATGCTGGCTGTCAGGGTGGATAGGTATTGAAAAAGCGCATTGCTAATATCTACCACGGTAAAGTATTTTTGTTATGCTTCAAATCATTTAACAAAGTATGTGGATCTGGCACCGTAGGTGCTCTTGGTATTACCGCATCATTTACAGCTTGTAAATCTTGTACCATCCGCCATTCCCGTTTGCTTTTTCACAGGAAATAGGGAGTATTACATGGTGAATCTAAGGATTCTACCAGTATCCCTTCCTTAAGTAATGCCATTATGATAGGTTTGATTCCCTGTTCGCATCCTTGCTCAAAGGATATTGTCTTTTCCTTGGTCTAAAGGCCGATTTTGGTGTAATAACTACTGGCCCTGCTGTTGAATAAGTCCTACATCTGATTTTCCTGTTGACCAAAGAACATTTGGTATGTCACTCAAAGCTCTTTCTTCTTCTTCTATCAGGAACGCCAGTCAGCTGTTTTCACTCTGTTGTAAGTGTACAGCTGGGCGTGCTTGCGTTAACCAATTCAGTTTTTGTTTCTGTACTCCTAAGTCCGATAACTCTAAGTCAGTTAGTTTCTCCCATTTTGTCACTTTGTCACCCAAGTCTACCCACCTAACATTCCTGTTTTTGGTTAGGCTAACATGTGGTAGTTTATTGGATTTGTATAATTCCAAGAACTCCTGAGGTAACGAACAACTCACTACACTGTTGCCCTCAGTGTCCCAGTATAGGGTCCGTAGTATTAGTCTATTTGCGGGATTCCTGAACAACTTTTGTTCATATTCTTTATCAGGTCCTGATGTGCTACAATAATATAGGGTACAATGTAATAAATGTTGCTGGTCAACATCGAGGGGAAGCACCTTACTGGTGGCTACATTCATCAGTTCCTTGGTCACTGCCCTGGACGGTTGTAACCAGGTCCTGGCTGTACCAATAATAAGCCTCACCCTCTGATCGTACTACAAAAGTATCGGTTTGCCTCTGTGCCTCCATACCGTTCATGGTAGGGACTACTGCTATGCCAAAAAGTTGCATAAGATCTCTTCCTAATAAGTTCATAGGGCATTTGGCAGAAAGTACTATTTTACTTCTTTGGGTCATGCCTGAGACGGGGTCAGTTATTGCTATATCATGGGAAAGTGGTTCCCTGTACAGCTGTCCGTTTGCTGCTTTCACTAATATGTAATCAGGTGACTCAGAATGTTCGGTAACTTTGAAGGATGTATCAAAGTTCGTGATGCTCCTGAATCACACAAAAATTTGACTTCTCTCCCTTCTACCAGAAGTGTAACTTCCGGTTTCATGTCTGCTAAATAGAGCTCTAAGCTCAGTAATGCCAAATCCAAAACTTCACTCTCCCCAACTTCTACATCCAGTTGCATGTCATTTGTTTCTTCTAAGGTATTTACATTATTCCCCTGCTCATTAGTCTCTCCTGGTGACTGCTGAGCAGCATAACTGTCATATAGTCAATCCTCATCTTCCTTATTCTTTTTTTCCACAGGTGCCTTGCTCCTGCAATCCCTTGCCAAATGTCCCTTCTTACCGCAATTGAAGCACTCACCTCTTTTCTTCCTGTCCTCATAAATTTCTGAGTTTCTGTCAGAGCGTTTGTTACCCTGAGTATTTCGCTTACCTTTCTTGGTCGTTTGTACTACAAAAACTTCCGCACCGTCTTCAGCTGTGAAGACCTGCGTTTTCTTTTTCTTTTTACTGTTAAAATGTTTTTCGGCATGTCTAGCATACTCTAACAAGGCTTGAAGCCTACTTGTTCGGTGATCTATCATGTGCTTCGTGATGAAGCTATTGATAGGGGCAATACAACCTTTCAAAAATGCATTCTTTAACTGTTGTTCATACGAGCTATCATTCTTTTGATTTTCAGGAATAGGCATGCCACTATGGTTATTAAAACATTCTAATAATCTACCATAGTATGCATCTACTGTTTCATTATCTTGTTGTATACATTGGTTAATGCAAGTCCAGTCTGCCCTAGGTTTCCATTTTTCAGTAATGCGGTCCGTAAGACCCTTCAGTCTAGCATCTAGTTCTGCGTCACTATGTGGGAGTGGCCTGTGTTGCGCGTCACGGGCATTCCAGGCGCCACAAATCATGTGCCAGTCCGGACCTAAAATTTGTCTAACTACTCTTTCTACCTCTTCCCCATTTAAGTGGTAACTCAATCTCATGCCCTGTAAATCCTGTAGAAATTTCTCAAAGTTAATTTTTGGATGGGGAATTCCTTCTGTAGCTTTTCGGATGTCTTCCGGTGTCCATGGTCTATACACTAAGAGAGTTGAGGCCTGGCCCTCCTGTCCTGCCTGTGGGTTAGGTACTTCTATTAATGGACAGATTTCCTCACTCTCATCTAATAAACTTCCGCTTGGTTGAACATCTATAAGCGTTTGGCGTGTTAGGGATCTAGTCGATAGGTTCTCTTACAATTGGTTGTCTTAATATCCCTGTTGTCTCTGGGTAACGTGGGGGGGGTCCAGCCCGCCCTCCCGCTTCATATTCTGAGTAAGGCATCGGTGGAGGTGGTAGGGGAGGGACCGATGCTACTATTATGTTATTATCCTCTTTGTCTAAAAATAATGCCTTTGCATTTTTATTTTCTGTTCCCTTGGTTCACTTCCTCAATCCACCTATGTGCTTGAGGAACACCCAACTGTTGTTTTTTTTGCCTGACCTTCTGCGTCAGATTTTAACTGTTTCAAAAGTTTTACTAATGACATTTTATCTAATTTACCATCAAAGTCATACTTGTTAACCCATTTTGAAAAATATCTCACATTATCTGCTCTCTGTAATTGCATATATTTTGCATCTTCTGTTAGGCGGTCACGTGACCCTTTAGTGCATTCATTTCCCATGTCTCTGAAAGAGAAAAAAAAGAAGAGAGAGAGAGAAAAAAAGAACTGTTACGTAACCCTTTCTCTTGTACCACGTGGTATCTTATTCCCGTATTCACAGTAGTGTCTAGAATGACTGTTTACTTTGCTTTGTTTTATTTCCTGATCTATGACTCAAGATACAATACTTCGACTACCTCTCTCCCTGCTATCACAAACCTTAGCAATAGCACAGTGTAACCTGGTCCCCGATCTAAAACAAAAACAAAGAGAGGAATTCTGCTTACCCGAGCCTCCTGCTTATGTTTGATATGCTTTTTAGGTCCCAGTTTTCCGCTTTTGGCCACAGATCAGACAAGTGGACAGCCTCTTTGGGCACGACAATTCAGTCGGAGGTCTTTCCTTCTTCTGCGCAGATTTGATTGCCACCTATATATTCTGACCTGCAGCTTACCAAGGGAATTCCGGCACGATTAGGACCAAAATGTTAAATAAATTTGTTAGAGTCAGACTGTAAAAATCATTGAGTTATTCAAAAACAATGTCAATCAATAACAAACAGTAATGCAGGAGAACTTGAGCATCTTAAACTCTAATGTACATTAGGAGGCAAAAAACCATACACAAACTTGTACAGAATTTTGTCTAACTTTATTGACAGAGGGCACCATTTTTATATATGTCATTATCAGTTTTGCCCACCTCACTGCGTGGTCAGTGACAGGGTCTTTACATCATAGTAAAAGTGCTGAGATTGTGTTTTTCAAAAAAGTCTTTTTCCCATGAGAATGTTACAGCCTTGCAAGCACCTGGTCAGTCACGATGACCTCCTGAGGATGTAGCCAATTCAAGGCTCTTAGATTAGTTCGAATACAATAGATGTATGTCTTCTTTAATGCCTCTCTTTGTCTTTCTTGTACACCAGCTGCGCACTATCAGAGATAGTGCGCACAAGGCTATTCTCTTGGTGGAAGCAGGAAAGAGGATACACATGCGAACAGATTTATTATTTTCTAACTTTGCAAAATAATCTTTACTTGAAAGACATGAGCCAGGCTGTGCTTGCATGCTGCCAAGGCCAAATTTCTGATAACACTGCAGCTTGTGCTTCAAGCAATAATATGCAAGTTTATTTCTACTATCATTCTAGCAAGACAGAATTAAATGCATTATATACTACTTTTCAAACTTTGTTCTCTATTATGGATTTAAGTACATTTATTCCTAACTAAAGCACACATTTCTCTATATATTTGACCACACAACTTATATGTGTTTGAATGTTTGAATACACATTTTCCCAAGCAGCATATATTGTAAATATATTTTCTAAGCAGCATACATTGTAAGTATATTTTCTAAGCAGCATGTATAGATTTTTCTAACAAATACTATCTCCCTTACACTAACATCATATTCTATCACTGTGCTACTGTAACTTTTCACAACATGCTCTCTAAATACTCCTCCATCTTCCCTTCACTAATACTTCTCCTCTCCTTATCTTACTTACACCATCTCTCCCAGCCTACTATTTGCTTCAGCTCCCATTCCTTTCATATAACCAACCACCACAATTCACCTCCACTACAATCATACTCACCCATTTCCTCCTATCTTTATCACTCAGACAACCTACTTCTTTTTCGATTCAAACTTATCCCCCATCACACTATCTCAATTCCTACAGGCACTAGCAAATCCCCTCAATTCACAATAAACCCCAATCTCACAACCCTGCTGTCTATTAACCTAAACTATTACATACAACACCTGATCAGTACTCTCTTATCAGGTGACATCCATCAACCCAGGCCCTGCCACTATAACCAACACAACTAAATCCTTACTATTCACCTCCTTAAACTCACAAAGTATCGTTAACAAAGTCCCCAACCTTCATGCTTGGCTTACACACAACAAACCAGACATCTTGACTATTTCTGAAACCTGGTTGAAACCACATATTAAGGACTCTGAAGTAGTTCCCCCAAACTACTCCATCATAAGAAAAGACAGACCTCTCAAAAAAGGCGGAGGAGTAGCCCTTATATATTCCTCCTCCCTAGTAGTTTCTCCCTACAACAAACCTATCCCACACTTCAACAACGCTGAACTTCTCCTTACTATATTACAAATCAATAACCATAAACAAATATGTATAGCCTCCCTCTATATCCCTCCAGGTGACAATATCTCTACACTTGAACTTATCCTTTCTTGGCTATCCAGTAACATTAGCAATGAAACCATTATCCTAGGAGACGTAAACATTAACTGGACCCTTATCCAAGCTCCTTCAAACAACACTAATATCAACCTCTACCATTTCACACAACTGATCAACTTGCCTACTCACCCAGCCAAAAACCCCTCTAATGGGAGTATACTGGACTGGATCCTAGTCTCCCATCCTCACTATTTTACCAAAAGTGGCACCCTTCCCGACCCATTAGGTGATCATTTACCCACCTTTACCCACCGACTTCCAACTTTCCTTCAACGGACCCACAACATCATTACTATCCGCAATCAAAAAAACTTCAACCCAATAACCTTTTCAAACTCACTAAATGCAGTAAACTGGGCTTGTCTAAAAACACTACCTCTAGACAACGCAGTCTCATACTTCAACTCTACATTCTTAAAATTACTTGACTCCCAAGCTCCCCTACGGACTAAGAGAATAAAAACCAAATCAGCCCCCTGGCTATCTAAAACTACTCTATCCTACATGAGACAAAGGGACAAAGTATGGGCACGCTACCAAAAACATAAGACAACCCCACTCCTCAACGAATACAAACTGCTCCGCAATAAAGCTAAGAAACTTATCTCATTTGATCGACAAAACTATTTCACTACACTCCAAAACCAAAACAAAAATAACCCTCAAAAATTCTGGAAAGGAATCTCCACTCTCCTCCACCCCAGCAAACCAGATACTCCTACCCCAGATCCAAATGCTCCAGAACTAGATTTAGCCACCCAATTTAATACCTTCTTTATTGACTCTATTTCAAAACTAACCTCTTCATTCTCTACCTCCTCCCCATCTTCTAATACTCCATCACTCACCCCACAATCTCTCCATCAACTCCTACTCCCAATCCACCAATTCCTCTTCCACACAAATCCTAACCTCACCCACATCACCCCAAAACTCAACACCACCCGAATCCACTATCTTCACTTTAAATCCCATTCCTACTACTACTATTAAGAAACTCCTCCATAAACTGAAACCATGTACCAATGCTCCTGATAATATCCCTTCTTACTTTCTTAACATTGCTGCCGAAAGTCTGGCCTACCCAATTAGCATCCTAATTAACCGCTCCCTACTAGAAGGCACAGTTCCCCAAATTTGGAAACAAGCCTTTATTATACCATTACACAAAGGAGGTAACAATAATAACATAACCAATTTTAGACCCATAGCCATCCTGTCCCCCATTTCAAAAATCCTTGAAAAATGTGTGCAAATCCAACTCCTTCCTCATCTCCTAGACAACAACCTGATAACCCCCACACAGCATGGCTTCAGACCCAATCATAGCACCATGACTGCCCTTCTCTCCTTCCTTGAAATAGTAAATAAAGCCCGAGACTCTGGACAAATTGTTTCCACCTTACTTCTTGATCTTTCCAAAGCCTTGACACTATCTCTCACAACCTGCTCCTAACTAAACTCTCCAAACTCTACCTATCCTCCTCCTCTCTGAACTGGTTCTCTAGCTATCTATCCAACAGAAATCAAGCTGTTAAATGGAAGAAAGCAACTTCCTCCTTCCTAAGCACCCCACGAGTCCCCAAGGCTCCATATTGGGCCCTCTTCTCTTCAACATCTTTATCAATGACTTCCACAAATCTATCCCTTTCTCTAGCATTATCCAATATGCAGATGATTCTACTATCATCTGCTCTGCCTCTTCTATCTCCACCCTACAAAAACTTACTCAAGACGCCTTCTCTTCCACAGAGCAATGGATGCTTTGCAATCATCTAGCTCTCAATGCCACCAAAACCAAATTAATGTTATTTACTCCCTCCAAACTCCCTCCCCCCAACATAAACTCACTCTTAGTTACCAGTCAAAATAACTCTCCTCTTGAAATAGTGTCAGAGACCAAACTTCTTGGGGTCCACATTGACAACCAACTCAAATTTAATTCCCACCTACAAAAGAACATCAAAAAAACACATCAAAAACTTGGCATGCTATATAGACAAAATGCCTACCTCACACCTACCACTAAAATCACTCTAGCTACTTCCTTCCTCATTCCCTCCCTCCTCTATGGTGCCCCACTACTTACTAATCTTCAGTGCTCCTTAAAAAAACAGCTCACCTCTTGCTATAACAAAATAGCTAGATTCGCTACCACCCATAAGTCCTCCACTCACCACTGTCTCTCCCTCCATAAACTAAGATGGTTAGAACTTCCCAACTATCTTGCTTATACTCAACTAAATCTAGCCCACAAGCTTATTCTAAACCCCTCCAACTGTCCCTCCCTCTCCTCTGCCTTTAAAATGCATCATCCAAATAGAGTTCTAAGGTCCAATAATCAAAATCTACTACAGGTCCACAAACCAAATCATCCCCCAGGCAAAAACCTCCTTTCCTTCAGCCTTGCTCGCCTCTGGAACTCACTACCACCAAACATCCGCACTACTTCCAACCACTATTCCTTCAAGAAGTCACTTTTCTTACACCTAGCATCTCAATGGGAATGCTCTTGTACCCACCCCTCATAACCAACTCTACCTTTCCCTGTACTACCATTCTATTCTATTCTACTATGTTGTTCATTAAAATGCATTTATATTTTTGCTTTTATTCCTTCATTAGCCTGTACCAAGAATGTCACTGTCAAATGTTAAGTACAATTATGTTTTGCTTATGTTCTTTTATAGTATGTACATATATATTTACTGTAATGCACAATTATTTTCTTTTTTGGAGCTCATGTTCTTTTATATCATGTACCTAATAATTACTGTAATGTACATTTATTTCTCTTTTTGGAGCTTTTCTCCCCAGGACTCCATTGAAAACGGGTTCTTTAATGGCCCAATGGACTATCCTGGTAAACCAACTGCAATAAATAAATAAAATAAATAAATAAATAACTGGGATATGCAGTATAGCATGGACTCTTTCACACTGACTTCCAATCACAAAGCAGGCATGTATTTAACTGATTAAATTTAATATGCAGCAAGGTTCTTCATGATAAACATGCTTACATTAAAGAATATCAAAATTATCAGTAAAATTGTATGTGCAGGGCCTTGTGGCAGAGCTCCTGCAGTATCAAAGTCAGATGTAGTGACATCAGGCTATTTAACAATGACAAAATACTCAGTAAACTTGTAGGTGTACAGCCTTGTGGTAGAGCTCCTGCACTACATTGGTCAGATGTAGTGACCGCAAGCTATTAAACAATGATAAAATTATCAGTAAACTTGTAGCTGTAGGGCCTTGTAGCAGAAATCCTGCAGTACTGAGGTCAGATGTAGTAAATGCAGGCTATTAAACAATGACAAAATTATCCGTAAACTTTTTGGCGTAGGGCCTTGTGGCAGAGCTCCTGCAGTATCGAGGTCAGAGGTAGTAATCACAGGCTCTGCTCTATTAAGATAGTGACTGCTGGAGAAACTACAAAATAAATTCAGGGGAATGCATAGAAAAAAGTGAGATACGATCAGCAGGTAGTAAAATGCTTGAAGGCACACATTTGAAGAATTAAAAGCTCATATAGACAGCTTATTGATACTGAAGAGGATATAAACAACTTGCTGGTATCCTGTTGCCTGATGGAAAACAGGAGGAATATTTCAGTGCACATATTCTAGTGCAGATTCAACTAACTGAAAAAAAAAATAGAATTTATACTGGATATGATCTCAAGAGGAAATCTGTGCTAGGAAGACACCAATGCCATGTACCATGGTGTCCTCCTGTATACAAGGCAAAGAAATGGATTCTGTGAGCAGTGACGGGGAGAATTCTTAATAGCATAGGATAAAGCATTAAAGTAACAGTCAATTACTCTGTAGAGCTTCATATAAAACAGTAAATGCTTCAATGAGGGAGTAGCTTAGAAGATGGAGAATTAGCATAGGTAATTAGTTTCCCAACATTCTAGTTGCTCATGGAAGAAAGAAATTTATTTATTTATCTGCTTTTGTTTATGGAGAAAGTCCAACAAGGTATAAAATAACTTTCAGCAGAAGCCCAGGGAGACAAGCTTGAAATACAGGTAAGATAGTAAATAATTTCCACTGGTCATAAACAAAAGACAGTTAAGTGATTTGCACTGTTACTCTTCTAACAATACTGGGTAATGTGGCTGAGGTACTTGATGACATATGGCTGTAAGCAGTAAGAACCTAGGGAAAAGGAAAATACATAGAACACGAAGAGATAGGAAACTGTAGAGGGAGAAGGGAAATACATAGAACACGAAGAGATAGGAAACTGTAGAGGGGGAAGGGAAATACATAGAACACGAAGAGATAAGAAACTGTAGAGTTAGAAGGGAAATACATAGAACATGAAGAGATAGGGAACTGTAGAGGGAGAAGGGAAATACATAGAACATGTAGGGATAAGAAACTGTAGAGTTAGAAGGGAAATACATAGAACACGAAGAGATAGGGAACTGTAGAGGGGGAAGGGAAATACATAGAACACAAAGAGATAAGAAACTGTAGCATTAGAAGGGAAATACATAGAACATGAAGAGACAGTAAACTGTAGAGGGGAAGGGAAATACATAGAACACGAAGAGATAAGAAACTGTAGAGTTAGAAGGGAAATACATAGAACATGAAGAGATAGGGAACTGTAGAGGGAGAAGGGAAATACATAGAACATGAAGGGATAAGAAACTGTAGAGTTAGAAGGGAAATACATAGAACACGAAGAGATAGGGAACTGTAGAGGGGGAAGGGAAATACAGAGAACACAAAGATATAAGAAACTGTAGCGTTAGAAGGGAAATACATAGAACACGAAGAGACAGGAAACTGTAGAGGGAGAAGGGAAATACATAGAACACGAAGAGATAGGAAACTATAGAGGGAGAAGGGAAATACATAGAACACGAAGAGATAGGAAACTGTAGAGGGGGAAGGGAAATACATAGAACACGAAGAGATAGAGAACTGTAGAGGGAGAAGAAAAATACATAGAACATGAAGGGATAAGAAACTGTGGAGGGAGAAGGGAAATACATAGAACACAAAGAGATAGGAAACTAGAGGGAGAAGGGAAATACATAGAACATGAAGATATAGGAAACTGTAGAGGGAGAAGGGAAATGCATAGAACACAAAGAGATAGGAAACTGTAGAGGGAGAAGGGAAATGCATAGAACACGAAGAGACAGGAAACTGTAGAGGGAGAAAGGAAATACATAGAACATGAAGAGATAGGAAACTGTAGAGAGAAGAAGGAGAATACACAGAACACAAAGAGACAGGAAACTGTAGAGGGAGAAGGGAAATACATAGAACACAAACAGATAGGAAACTGTAGAGGGAGTAGGGAAATACATAGAACATGAAGAGACAGGAAACTGTAGAGGGAGAAGATAAATACATAGAACATGAAGGGATAGGAAACTGTACAAAAAAGAAGGAGAATACATAGAACACGAAGAGACAGGAAACTGTAGAGGGAGAAGGGAAATACATAGAACACAAACAGATAGGAAACTGTAGAGGGAGTAGGGAAATACATAGAACATGAAGAGACAGGAAACTGTAGAGGGAGAAGATAAATACATAGAACATGAAGGGATAGGAAACTGTCCAGAAAAGGAGAATGCATAGAACACGAAGAGGCAGGAAACTGTAGAGGGAGAAGGGAAATACATAGAACACAAAGAGATAGGAAATTGGAGAGGGAGTAGGGAAATACAAAGAACACGAAGAGATAAGAAACTGTAGAGTTAGAAGGGAAATACATAGAACATGAAGAGATAGGGAACTGTAGAGGGAAAAGGGAAATACATAGAACACGAAGAGATAGGAAACTGTAGAGGGGGAAGGGAAATACATAGAACACGAAGAGATAGGGAACTGTAGAGTTAGAAGGGAAATACATAGAACACGAAGAGATAGGGAACTGTAGAGGGAAAAGGGAAATACATAGAACATGAAGGGATAAGAAACTGTAGAGGGAGAAGGGAAATACATAGAACACAAAGAGATAGTAAACTAGAGGGAGAAGGGCAATACATAGAACATGAAGATATAGGAAACTGTAGAGGGAGAAGGGAAATGCATAGAACATGAAGAGATAGGAAACTGTAGAGAGAAGAAGGAGAATACATAGAACACGAAGAGACAGGAAACTGTAGAGGGAGAAGGGAAATACATAGAACACAAAGAGATAGGAAACTGTAGAGGGAGTAGGGAAATACATAGAACATGAAGAGACACGAAACTGTAGAGGGAGAAGGTAAATACATAGAACACGAAGGGATAGGAAACTAGAGAAAAGAAGGAGAATACATAGAACACGAAGAGACAGGAAACTGTAGAGGGAGAAGGGAAATACATAGAACACAAAGAGATAGGAAATTGGAGAGGGAGTAGGGAAATACATAGAACATGAAGAGACAGGAAACTGTAGAGGGAGAAGGGAAATACATAGAACACGAAGAGATAGGAAACTGTAGAAAGAAGAAGGAAAGTACACAGAACATGAAGAGACAGGAATCTGTAGAGGGAAAAGGGAAATACATAGAACATGAAGAGATAGGAAACTGTAGAGAGAAGAAGGAAAGTACATAGAACACAAGGAGACCGGAAACTGTAGAGAGAAAAAGGAAAGTACATAGAACACAAAGATATAGGAAACTGTAGAGAGAAGAAGGATAGTACATAGAACACAAAGAGGCAGGAAACTGTAGAGAGAGAAGGAAAGCACATAGAACACGAAGAGATAGGAAACTGTAGAGGGAGAAGGGAAATACATAGAACACAAAGAGACAGGAAACTGTAGAGAGAAGAAGGAAAGTAGATAGAACACGAAGAGACAGGAAACTGTAATGGGAGAAGGGAAATATATAGAACACGAAGAGATAGGAAACTGTAGTGGGTGAAGGGAAATACATAGAACACAAAGACAGGAAACTGTAGAGGGAGAAAGGAAATACATAGAACACGAAGAGATAGGAAACTGTAGAGGGAGAAGGGAAATACATAGAACACAAAGAGATAGGAAACTGTAGAGGGAGAAGGGAAATACATAGCACACGAAGAGATAGGAAACTGTAGAGGGGGAAGGGAAATACATAGAACATGAAGAGATAAGAAACTTTAGAGTTATAAGGGAAATACATAGAACATGAAGAGATAGGAAACTGTAGAGGGGGGAAGGGAAATACATAGAACATGAAGGGATAAGAAACTGTAGAGGGAGAAGGGAAATACATAGAACATGAAGGGATAAGAAACTGTAGAGGGAGAAGGGAAATACATAGAACACAAAGTGATAGGAAACTGTAGAGGGAGAAGGGAAATGCATAGAACACGAAGAGATAGGAAACTAGAGGGAGAAGGGAAATACATAGAACACGAAAAGACAGGAAACTGTAGAGAGAGAAGGGAAATACATAGAACACGAAGAGATAGGGAACTGTAGAGGGAGAAGGGAAATGCATAGAACATGAAGAGATAGGAAACTCTAGAGGGAGAAGGGAAATGCATAGAACACGAAGAGATAAGAAACTGTAGAGTTAGAAGAGAAATACATATAACATGAAGGGATAGGAAACTGTATAGAGAAGAAGGAAAATACATAGAACACGAAGAGATAGGAAACTGTAGAGGGAGAAGGGAAATACATATAACATGAAGGGATAAGAAACTGTAGAGGGAAGAAGGGGGAACTGATGGATAAAATGAGGAGCGATAGACCTACCATCCCTAAAAGCAGTAGTGAAAGAATGGTAGCAGGGTAAGAATTGCATGTAAAGCACAAAAAACTATCAATGGCGAAGTACATAAAGACAAACACAATAAAACAAGTAACAAACTGCTATAATTCTGAAAGACAACAAAACATGAGTAGACTAGAGAATGCATGGCACTGAGTAAAATGTATGATAATGTATGAAATTATGCAATAGAGTAACTCACAAAGGACAATTGTGACCGCAAAGTGCGTATGAGTAAAACAAATTGAAATACATTACTGCAACAATTATTTGTCATTTGATCAGAATCTCTCATCTGAGGTGCATACAGTCAGTACACTGTCTTTAATGAAGGTGTATTGCGTACTATATCTTGCAACATCTTGACAACCCAGGGACATATGCAAGGATTCTGTTTGTGGACTTCAGCTCTGCATTTAATACAATAATTCCAGAACTTCTTCACATGAAACTCTCCCAGCTTTCTGTTCCTGTTTCCACCTGTCTATGCATCACCAATTTTCTAACCAATAGGAAACAACAGGTGAAACTGGGGAAATTTACATCTAGCTATCACATGATCAATACAGGTGCCCTCCAGAAATGTGTGCTCTCCCCACTGCTGTTCTCCCTCTACACTAATGACTGCATCTGTAAGGACCCTCTGTCAAACTTATTAAATATGCAGATGATACAACTAGCATCGGGCTCATCAGGAATGGTGATGAGTCTGCATACAGATGAGAGGTTGAGCAACTGGCCCTTTGGTGTAGTCAGAATAATCTAGAACTGAACACTGTTGGAGATGACAGTGGACTTTAGGAATGGTACTACAATATTATCCCCCTCTTTATATTTAATACTGCTGTGTCAGTTGTGGAATTCTTCAAGTTTTTTGGATCTATAATCTCCCGGGACTTGAAGTGGGAGTCCAGTGTAGGGTCTGTCATAAAAAAGGCATAACACCGAATTTATTTTCTGCGACAGTTGAAGAAGTTCAGCCTCCCACAGGAACTGTTGATTCAGTTCTGTACAGAAGTCATTGAGTCTGTTCTCAGCTCATCCATAACAGTGTGGTTTGGATCTCTGTCTAATCATGACAAAAATAGGTTACATCGAGTAGTCAGGTCTGCACAAAATATCTTTGGTGCTAGTTTGCCCTCCTTACTGGACCTGCACTATTCCAGAGTCATGAAAAGGGCAGGGAAGATCATTACCAACCTGTCACATCCAGGCCACCATCTTTTTGAACTATTACTGTCAGCCAGGTGTTATAGATTAATATGCACCAAACAAGCAGATACAAGAACAATTTTTTCCCACAGGCCATTAAGTTCATAAATGGTTAACTTAGCTTGTTAGGTTGGGGTATTCTTTTTCCCAAGCCTCTGAGGATTCTGCAGTATTATTTACATATTGTTAATACGTGTTTCTTTCAGAGTTTATTTCAGTATTTCTTGCACTGAGTTGCTCTATGCAGCTTATATGTAAATTTACTTTTTTGTCTTGTTGTTAATAGATGGCATGTATGTAATTTGTCATGTTCTTAATAGTTGTATGTATGTCATTTATGCAATTCATACTTGGAGAGTCACTGAAACCAGAGTCAAATTCCTTGTATGCATGCATACTTGGCCAATAAATGTAATTCTGATTCTGATTCTGAGACAGTTTGGGGGTAAGCAAAGCAATCAGAACCTTGAATCCTAGAACGTAGTAAAAATTCTCCTTTATTTAATTCAATAATCCTGGACCACAAACGATAAAAAACGATGAAAAGGTTGTTCTTAAAACAATACTAAGCGCTTTCACCCTTTCGTGTTAGGGCATCATCAGAGTACAAATTCAAATAACCAACAACGTCCCTTAAATACAGATTCCTTAATTACTTAATACCATAATTAGCAATCAGCACTCAATAATAAAGGGTGTATTTCTTATTAATTAGTAAATCTAGCATACATATAAAGACTAATTACCTAGTGAAGTCAACAGCATAATATTTTGTGTTCATAAATTACTTGGTCACAATATAAATTTCTTGTTACAATTATATATCTAAAACTTCTTAAAACTACAATTAATAATAATATTGAAATAACAATGTTGCATTGTAATAAATATTGAATTAATAATAAATATAATACATATGACATATTAAAATTGGAAATTTAAATTTTTTTTCAAATTTTAAACAATCATTAATAAATATAATGTATCCATTGTGTTCTTAAATTCCTTTCATGATTAAAAATTTCACAATGTATATGTAATATAGAACCAAAACTGAAAACTGTAATTTGTGTTTAAATAAATTGTGATTTTAACTTAAGTATACTTGCGATGGAGATTTGGTCATTAATACCAGGCCACCTATTGGCATTTAATCTAAGTTGCCAAATACATTCTTTAGCTTCCAACAAAGTCTTACTGTCACCTCCGTTGTGCAACATAGCTTGAGGTATTCTGTCAATTGCAAAAAATAAAAATTTTTTGAAATTAACACAGCCAGTACTATGAATGTATAAAGCACTAGTTTGTTTCAAAGTCCTGATGTCACTCATATGTTCAATAATTCTAGTTTTTAATTTCCTGTGTGTTTTTCCTATATAGAAGGCTTGACAACTTGTGCATGTAGCAGCATAAACAACCCTACTAGTGTTACAATCACAAACCCCGGGACATCTAATCGTCTTTTCATAATTAGAGATTAGCAAATATGGTCCATTATTAATAAATCTACATATACGACAACCACCACATTTATTCATTTTAGATTTCGTTATCATTTCATTATATATGGGTTTTTCAAACAAATTCTTTAAAGTCTTCCCTTTACTAAAGGTGCATTTGGGTTTGTTCCCCAAAATATTCTCTAAATCAGTGTTAGTTTCTGTAATGATGTCCCATGAGTCGTGTAACACTTAAATAATTTGTTGTGATTTTTCATTAAAAGGGATGACAAAAGTGTCATGCCCAACAATCCTAACGTTAGACATATCCTTGGATGGTAAACCATAATGTATAATAGGTTTATATAGTGTTGATCTATTTCTTATTATATCTTGACTAATTTTAGATACTAACTCCTCAGGGTAAGCTCTAGAAGGGTAAGCAAAGGCTCTTGCCACCCCCATAGTGCCTTTTTTAGGCAAGGCTCAAATTCTAAACCTACCACCCTAGAACAGAAAAAAGGAAAAAAACTAAGGGTAATGCTGCTCAATGCCAGAAGTCTGAATCTCAAAATGCACGCACTCGAGGCCCTTCTCAGTATGGAGAACATCGATGTCTGTGCTGTGACAGAAACCTGGTTCAAGGCTCCTGAGAGCACCCCAGCACTATCAGGTTTTACCTCATATCATGCATTCCGGCCCCAAAATCCGGACAATACCAAGAAAGGAGGGGGTGTATCCATATTCATCAAGGACTCCCACACCTCAAGACTGGTTGCAACGCACGATGCATCGGAGACCATCCAGGTGCAATTAACCATATGCAAGACTGCTCTGCAAATTGTAGCATGTTACAGGCCACCCTCACAAACTCAGGAACCTCACATGGCCTTCCTGAAAACACTAGAGGGGATAAATGTATCACCAAACACCATCATACTAGGTGACTTCAACTACCCTAATATAGACTGGGAACACTACTCAAGCCCAAACACCCTAGCCCAAAAGTTCCTGGAATTCATAAACTCAAATGCCATGGAACAACTAGTTACCATCCCCACAAGAGGAGATAACATACTTGACCTCATCATCACGAACATGGGAGCACAATGTTCAACACCGAAGTATACCCCTCACTGGTGAGATCAGATCACAAACTAATCTCGCTGGAGGTCCTCATCCCACCCCACCTGAAATAAAAAGACCACAGTAAAGAACTTCTCGAAAGCCGACTTCACACTTCTAAAGACTAGTGTGGTCTCCTTTAAGGCCCCCGAGCCGGCGGAAAACAGTACACATGCCGCTGAATCACTTACAAATGCCTTCTACCAGCACCTGCAGGACTGCATGGATAAGGCAATCCCAAGCAAAACAAAGACTCTCTGTACCAAAGGCAAGCGTCCAGTCTGGTGGACCCCAGCCATAAACAAACTCTACAACAAAAGGAGGAAGCTACTACAAGATAGAGCAAAATCCTTAAAAGGTAAGACACCCTTGATCACTATAAGTAAAAAACTAAGAGCTCTCATAAAATCATCCAAAGCAAATTTTGAGAGAAAAATAGCTAAAGACTCAAAAGACAATCATAAGGCCTTCTTTAGCTATGTTAGAAACCTGGGAGGAAACTCCCAGATATGCTCATAACTAGTTCAAAATGATGTGAAGGTTACTGATCCTACGGACATTGCCAACATACTGGCTGACAGGTTCAGTGCAAACTTCTCCTCTCCCCAAAAGGAGAGATATCTATACCAAATGATTGCAGCCCCCCAAACATCTCCAACGCCCAAGTGAGAACTGCTCTCTCCAAAGCAAAAAACACAGCATCCATGGGACCTGATGGTGTCCCTGGCTGTGTGCTCCACGAACTCAATGAGGAATTAAACCCACAGCTAGGACAGCTGTTTAATCAGAGCCTTACCTCTGGATACGTACCCAGGAGTGGCGCACTGCAACTGTGGTCCCACTTCACAAAGGCGGTGCCTCCACCGACCCTGGAAATTACCGCCCATTAGCTTGACAAGCCTTATCTGCAAAGCCATGGAGAGGATCATAATGGACCTCATAAATAAAGACATAGGGAATTTGCAGACTTTGGATCCAACCCAGTTTGGCTTTGTCAAAGGCAGATCATGCCTTTTAAACTTGGTTGACTTTTGAAACAGTCACCAAAGCCATTGATGAGGGAAAGGCAGTCCATACAGCCTACCTCGATCTGGCGAAGGCCTTTGATACACTACCCCACTCGGGTATCATTGAAAAACTCATCAGCTTAAATATTAACCCATACATCACAAGATGGGTTGCAAACTGGCTGAGTGACAGAACCCACAGGGTCAGAGTTGCTGGCGCCATGTCAGACTCAAAGCCTGTCACAAGTGGTGTCCCACAGGGCTCAGTCCTAGGCCCACTCTTGTTTGGCATCTACTTCTCCGAAGTACAAGCAAACACAGGAGGGTTATGGCTGACAAAGTTTGCAGATGACTGCAAACTGGGCGCCATAGTAGAAAACACATCTGACACAGATATCCTTCAGAAGGGTCTCACAGAAACGGATAACTGGTGCCAGAGCCATGGCCTAAAGTTAAATGCCAAAAAATGCATAGTCATACCCTTCGGGAAAAACAAGGTTACCCTAGCTACCAAATAGGTGGCAATCCACTGAGCACAGAAGAAGTTATCAGGGACCTGGGGACCCAGGTTGATAGTAGTCTGTCATTCGACACCCATGTAGCTAAAGTAGTTAGGAAGACCTTCTACATTGCCCACCTTATCATGAAGGGATTCTCATCTAGATCAAGGGAGGTCATTGTCTCCCTCTACTCATCACTCATCAGACCAATGATTGGGTACAATGCCCCATTCGGAATGTATCTGACCCGACACTTGCAGCAGCTGGAGAGGCCA
Source organism: Protopterus annectens (assembly GCF_019279795.1). Classification (NCBI taxonomy): domain Eukaryota; kingdom Metazoa; phylum Chordata; order Ceratodontiformes; family Protopteridae; genus Protopterus; species Protopterus annectens. Next base: position 453,630,325 of record NC_056743.1, read on the forward strand.
CAAAAGTTCCTCACCAAAAGGATAAAGGGTCTCAAAAATCTGTCCTATGCTGCCCGACTGAAAGAACTCCAGCTCTATTCAGTCGCTTACCGCTTGCTCAGAGGTGACCTTTGCCTAACATACAAGGCCATGTCAAACCCAGATTTGATGAATATGCTTCACCTCAAAAAAGCTAGATCCATCAGAGCCACAAGGGCGGGAGACTTAAACCTCGGCACGGCTATTAATAGGGCGTGCTGGAGGGATAGATTCATCACCCAAAGACTCCCTATGCTGTGGAACAAAATCCCGGTATATGTGAGGCAGAGCACCTCGCTGGCCTTGTTCAAGAGAAATCTTGACCAATGGATGGGAGATCGCAGATATACCCCAGGGATTACCTCAGTGTCACTGCTCGACAGAGGCACAGCAAAATAATGGGTATAGTTCCCCATACTAAAGGGGTGGCGTAAGCCACAAAACTATGGGCTAGGCTTGTAAATGCCCTTGGGCAGATAGCCTAGTATGAACCTATGAACCTATGAACCTAAGAAGTAAACATGTTTTTCAATTTAATAAGTTCTTCCAAAAAAGTGTCTTCACTACTAACTAATCTAGACAGCCTCACCATCTGACCTTTTACTAGGTTTCTCTTCTGATGACTCGGGTGACAGCTGTCGAAATGTAAAAACGAGTTGGAGTAAGTTTTTTACCGATAAATATTTGATTCAAGTTTGTCATTCTGTAATGATATTGTAATGTCTAAAAAGTTGATCTTTTCTAATGAAGTGTAACTTGTAAATTTTAAAAAACTTGTCGTTAGCCCAATATATGTAATAAATTCTTTGAGCTCAATTTCAGATCCCTTCCAAAAAATTAAAATATCATCCAAAAATCTTAAATATAATAAAATATTACTCCAAAATTTACAAGTAAAAACATGTTCCTCCTCCCATGCTGCCAAAACCAAATTAGCATAGATAGGGGCACATTTGGCCCCCATTGCAACACCATTTTTTTGTCTATAATGTTGACCATTAAAATATATAAAATTATTTTCTAATACCAATTCAAGCATCTGTGACAACAATCTACACTCAGAGTTGTCATAGGTGCTGTGTTTGTTAAGACATACTTCGAACAACTCAAGGCCTTCTTGATGTGGAATTACACTAAACAAATTAATAACATCAATAGTGACCATACAAAAATCAAATTTGCCATCAATAATATTTGCAAAATCTCGGATAGAATCCAAACAATGCCAAGAGTCTCTGATAATGTGTGGAAATTTTGTTAACACATTCTTACACTTAAAATCAATAAAGGCAGCCAAGGCCTCAGTCTTTGATCCTATGGCAGAAACAATGGGTCTGAATGGAGGATTGTCTAAATGTTTGTGAATTTTTGGAATCCCAAAAATAGATGGTATTATTGGGAATTCCACAGTGATATAGTGATAAATTTGTACATCAATCCTTCCATCCATCAAAAACTCATAAAGCAGCCAATCAATTTTAGTATATGCCTTATCAACATCGTGCCTATTCACCTTTTCATAGGTCTCTTCATCATCTAAAAGTCTAACCATCCTATTAATATAATCGTCAGTCAACATAATAACAACCCCACCTCCCTTGTCTGGTTTCATTATTCTAAATTTGTTGGTACTAGTAAGCTCCTTCAGACAAAATCGTTCCGCTGAAGATAAATTGTGTGTAATACTTGTTTTTCACTTAATATCCTTCTTATGTGTGTCTCACATAATTTTTCAAATACGTGTATAATGAGATTCTGAGGCGGTATAAAAGTGCTATGACGTTTAAGTGTAAATCTAGTATCTTGTGACACAGTGTTAGAATCATGGAAAAAAACTTTTAAATTTAATAACCTAGTGTATGTTTTTAAGTTTATCAAGACATTGCCAATGTCTAACCTAAAAGTAGGCACGAATGTAAATCCTTTGCTAAACAAGTTTAAAAAATTATTATCAAATGTTCTTTCAGTAAAATTGTACAAATTAAAACCCATGTGCGTTATAATGTTACTTCCAGTACCAATATTGTTTGTGCTGGTGTCGACACATACTGTGTTCTGTTCTGAAACTTCAACGTCCATATTTTGATACAATGTTAGTGAAGTTTCAAGTTCTGTACCATCAGAACGGTCGACGTCAACCTCACAGTCTTTGTCAATTTGTACTACCATCTGCCCCTTCTGTTGCCTCCATTGTTGTAATTTCTTTGAGCATAATGATTGTGACTGCCTTGTCTCTCCCTTATTCTCTCTGATCTCCTTAGGACTGGCTGCTCTAAAAAAACTGACTGTGTCTCATCATTAATATCTAAATTACCTCTGTACCGTGATTCATGGTCAGCATTAGTATTAAAACCATTAAAATTAGAATTAGTGTTAAAATTTTGACCATTCCCCATTGCATTTGTATTATTACGATTCTGATTGTGTGACTTCATATTTTTGTATTCCCTAAAATGATTGTATGCTCTGTTGTTTTTGTAATCATTACTGTCTCTCTCAATTTTCATATTCTTAATATCTAAACCTTTAGTAATATATCTATCTAAATCTCTAAATATGTTTTCCATTTTAAACTTGTTATACTCAAATAGAACATCAGCCTTAATACCTGTGTCTAAGTTACATAGCTTTTCCTTTAAACTATTGAGTTTATCCTTGTTGTTACGGATAATAAGTTTAAGAAGCTCAAAACCAGTGTTGTCATAAAGTCCCAAAAGTTCTGTAAACAGTGGCGTACCTTCTGTAAACCCATGGGGCAACTTGAAAATACGTAGCCCCTTAGGGACTTGCTTTAATTCTAAGGAGCGTTCTAAAAAAGCATTGTCCATCTGCAGAGATTTGAAAGTTTTGAGTGTCTTTTCGAACTCTTCAAGCCGTGAATTCAATGTGCCCTGGTTCCTAGTTGTTACTGAACCCGCTCTATTCAAATTTGGTGCTGAAAGAAAATGAATTAAATCAATGTTCCTGTTGGGCGAATGATTCCTATTCACATTCACTCTACGAAATACATAGAACATGAAGAGATAGGAAACTGTAGAGGGGGGAAGGGAAATACATAGAACATGAAGGGATAAGAAACTGTAGAGGGAGAAGGGAAATACATAGAACATGAAGGGATAAGAAACTGTAGAGGGAGAAGGGAAATACATAGAACACAAAGTGATAGGAAACTGTAGAGGGAGAAGGGAAATGCATAGAACACGAAGAGATAGGAAACTAGAGGGAGAAGGGAAATACATAGAACACGAAGAGACAGGAAACTGTAGAGAGAGAAGGGAAATACATAGAACACGAAGAGATAGAGAACTGTAGAGGGAGAAGGGAAATGCATAGAACATGAAGAGATAGGAAACTCTAGAGGGAGAAGGGAAATGCATAGAACACGAAGAGATAAGAAACTGTAGAGTTAGAAGGGAAATACATATAACATGAAGGGATAGGAAACTGTATAGAGAAGAAGGAAAATACATAGAACACGAAGAGATAGGAAACTGTAGAGGGAGAAGGGAAATACATATAACATGAAGGGATAAGAAACTGTAGAGGGAAGAAGGGGGAACTGATGGATAAAATGAGGAGCGATAGACCTACCATCCCTAAAAGCAGTAGTGAAAGAATGGTAGCAGGGTAAGAATTGCATGTAAAGCACAAAAACTATCAATGGCGAAGTACATAAAGACAAACACAATAAAACAAGTAACAAACTGCTATAATTCTGAAAGACAACAAAACATGAGTATACTAGAGAATGCATGGCACTGAGTAAAATGTATGATAATGTATGAAATTATGCAATAGAGTAACTCACAAAGGACAATTGTGACCGCAAAGTGCGTATGAGTAAAACAAATTGAAATACATTACTGCAACAATTATTTGTCATTTGATCAGAATCTCTCATCTGAGGTGCATACAGTCAGTACACTGTCTTTAATGAAGGTGTATTGCGTACTATATCTTGCAACATCTTGACAACCCAGGGACATATGCAAGGATTCTGTTTGTGGACTTCAGCTCTGCATTTAATACAATAATTCCAGAACTTCTTCACATGAAACTCTCCCAGCTTTCTGTTCCTGTTTCCACCTGTCTATGCATCACCAATTTTCTAACCAATAGGAAACAACAGGTGAAACTGGGGAAATTTACATCTAGCTATCACATGATCAATACAGGTGCCCTCCAGAAATGTGTGCTCTCCCCACTGCTGTTCTCCCTCTACACTAATGACTGCATCTGTAAGGACCCCTCTGTCAAACTTATTAAATATGCAGATGATACAACTAGCATCGGGCTCATCAGGAATGGTGATGAGTCTGCATACAGATGAGAGGTTGAGCAACTGGCCCTTTGGTGTAGTCAGAATAATCTAGAACTGAACACTGTTGGAGATGACAGTGGACTTTAGGAATGGTACTACAATATTATCCCCCTCTTTATATTTAATACTGCTGTGTCAGTTGTGGAATTCTTCAAGTTTTTTGGATCTATAATCTCCCAGGACTTGAAGTGGGAGTCCAGTGTAGGGTCTGTCATAAAAAAGGCATAACACCGAATTTATTTTCTGCGACAGTTGAAGAAGTTCAGCCTCCCACAGGAACTGTTGATTCAGTTCTGTACAGAAGTCATTGAGTCTGTTCTCAGCTCATCCATAACAGTGTGGTTTGGATCTCTGTCTAATCATGACAAAAATAGGTTACATCGAGTAGTCAGGTCTGCAGAAAATATCTTTGGTGCTAGTTTGCCCTCCTTACTGGACCTGTACTATTCCAGAGTCATGAAAAGGGCAGGGAAGATCATTACCAACCTGTCACATCCAGGCCACCATCTTTTTGAACTATTACTGTCAGCCAGGTGTTATAGATTAATATGCACCAAACAAGCAGATACAAGAACATTTTTTTCCCACAGGCCATTAAGTTCATAAATGGTTAACTTAGCTTGTTAGGTTGGGGTATTCTTTTTCCCAAGCCTCTGAGGATTCTGCAGTATTATTTACATATTGTTAATACGTGTTTCTTTCAGAGTTTATTTCAGTATTTCTTGCACTGAGTTGCTCTATGCAGCTTATATGTAAATTTACTTTTTTGTCTTGTTGTTAATAGATGGCATGTATGTAATTTGTCATGTTTTTAATAGTTGTATGTATGTCATTTATGCAATTCATACTTGGAGAGTCACTGAAACCAGAGTCAAATTCCTTGTATGCATGCATACTTGGCCAATAAATGTAAATCTGATTCTGATTCTGAGACAGTTTGGGGGTAAACGTGACTGACCCAGGTTGTTGTTTGATCCCAGTTTGGCAGTCAGTGACTTACTGTAATATAACTCCACTTCATCCAGTTAATCCCACCGATTCAGTTGCTTCCTGCAGCCCATCCCCTTACTTTGAAGTCATCAAGTGCCACAAATTAGATGCTGAGTAATGCTGCAACCAGGGAGGTATTCAAAACTAGTGGAATGTGAAATGGAGGATTTAGAAAAACAAATGCAAGACGTCTACTGAAGGAAGGGATCAGTAGGAGTTAAGACTACAGGTAGCTAGAATAAAATGCAAGATGCAACTTGAAGAAATGACATAGATCAAAGCAGAGATGCTGAGTAAAAGGAGAGAGGAGCAGGGTTCTTTTAGCTTGGAGATCTAAGGACTGAAGAGTGCAGCTACAAGTCAGGAAGAAAAAGAATTTGTGTGTCTGTGTGTGTGGTGTGTGTGTGTGTGTGTGTGTGTGTCTGTGTGTGTGTGTGTATCTGTTTGTGTGTGTGTGTATCTGTTTGTGTGTGTCTGTGTGTGTGTGTGTGTATATCTGTGTGTGTGTGTGTGTGTGTGTGTGTGTGTGTGTGTGTGTGTGTGTGTGTGTGTGTGTGTGTGTGTGTGTGTGTGCGTGTGTGTGTGTGTGTGTGTATCTGTGTGTGTGTCTGTGTGTCTGTGTGTGTGTCTGTGTGTGTGTGTGTGTGTGTGTGTGTGTCTGTGTGTGTGTCTGTGTGTCTGTGTGTGTGTGTGTGTGTATCTGTGTGTGTGCGTGTGTGTTTTGCGTGTGTGTGTGTGTGTGTGTGTGTGTGTGTGTGTGTGTGTGTGTGTGTGTGTGTGAGCGCGTGTGTGTGTGTACTCTACCACTTAGGAAGAGGAAGTGAAGTGTAGCCTAATAGCGGAAATAGCAGAGAATAACAGTGGTAAAGAGAAAGAGAGAGAGGCTGACTGAATGAATGCCAGACCATGTTTAAGCAGTCGTTTGGAAGGGGAAAAACACCTTGACTGGACATATTCTCAATAGAGTACTACAAAATACATGGGGAGGGGGTTAAAAAGGAATTAGATAGAATATTTATTGGGTGGTAGAGGGAGCATTTTCCACCACAGTAACAAAGACAAAAATGGTACTGATACTTAAGGAATGTTCAAATGTAATGGATGTAACAGATTTTACATGTATGCATTAATAGTACTGGATCATCAAAATTCTGGCAAAGATCCTGGCCAATCAGCTGGGAAAATTTTATAAAAATTCATTCAGAAGGGGCAAGTTAGATTCATCCGAGGAAGAATGTCAGTAAATAGATGCTGGTTGTTAATAACCTTCATAGATTGAAAGGAGAAGACAAAAAGGCTTGAAATTGGAGCAGTATTTTTCAGTATCACTAAAGCATTTGATATGACATAGTGAAACTACCTCATAGAAACTCTGTGGAACTGGGTTAGGAACAGCAATGCACTGCGGATGGAGCAATATGCAAATACCCAGCAGCTGCGATTATTATAAATTGATAGCCAGTATGCACAAGCCAGTGCATTTCTTTGTGCCGGTCCCAAGCCCGGATAAATGGGGAGGGTGGCGTCAGGAAGGGCATCCGGCGTAAAAATTCTGCCACATCACTTATGGCGCAAAAATTTCATATTTCCATACCGGATCGGTCGAGGCCCGGGTTAACGACGACCGCCACCAGTACTGTTAGCCAACAGGGTGCTGGCGGAAATTGGGCTACTGTTGGCCGAAGGAGAAGAGGAGGGTGAAGGCATGCCCGAAGGCACGAAGAGAGGAGGAAGGTTAGGAGTGTAGCAGTGAGGATTGGAACTTTGAATGTTGACAGTATGACTGGTATAGGAAAAGAGCTAGCTGATATGATGGAGAGAAGGAAGGTTGATATATATTGTGTGTGCAAGAGACCAGATGGAAGGGAAGTAAGGCCAGGTGTTTAGGAAATGGGTTCAAATTGTTCTATCATGGTGTGGATGGCAGGAGAAATGAGGTAGGGGTTATACTAAAGGAACAATATGCCAAGAGTGTTTTAGACGTGAAGAGAGTGTCTGACAGAGTGATGTTTATGTAGCTCGAAATTGATGGTGTAATGATGAATGTTTAGTGCATATGCTCCACAAGTTGGGTGTGCGATGGATGAGAAAGAGAAATTTTGGAGCGAGTTGGATGAAGTTGTGGTGAGTGTACCCAAGGGTAAGAGACTAGTGATTGGAGCAGACTTTAATGGGCATGTTGGTGAAGTGAACAGAGGGGATGAGGAAGTGATGGGTAGGTATGGTGTTAAGGAGAGGAATGCAGAAGGTCAGATGATTGTGGATTTTGCGAAAAGGATGGACATGGCTGTGGTGAATACGTATTTTAAGAAGAGGGAGGAGCATAGGGTGATGTACAAGAGTGGAGGAAGATGCACACAGGTGGATTATATCCTATGTAGGAGGTCCAGTCTGAAGGAGATTGGAGACTGTAAAGTGGTGGCAGGGGAAACTGTAGTTAAGCAGCATAGGATGGTGGTCTGTAGGATGATGTTGGTGATCAAGAAGAGGAGGAGGAGAGTGAAAGCAGTGCCAAGGATTAAATGGTGGAAGTTAAAAAAGGGTGATTGTGAAGTGGAGTTTAGGGAAGAGTTAAGACAGGCACTGGGAGGCAGTGGAGAGTTACCAAATAGCTGGGTAACTACAGCAGAACTAGTAAGGGAGACTGCTAGAAAGGTGCTTGGTGTGACATCTGGACAGAGGAAGGAGGACAAGGAGACCTGGTGGTGGAATGAGGAAGTACAGGAGAGTATACAGAGGATGAGGCTGGCGAAGAAGAGATGAAGAAAGTAGACATGAGTCTAAGGAGATGAGGCGCATGGCAAAGAGAGAGGTGGCGAAAGCTAAGGATAAGGCTTATGGAGAGTTGTATGAGAGATTGGACACTAAAGAGGGAGAAAAGGACCTGTACCGATTGGCTAGACAGAGGGACAGAGCTGGGAAAGATGTGCAGCAAGTAAGGGTGATAAAGGATAGTGAGGGGAAGGTACTCACAAGAGAGGAGAGTGTGTTGAGTAGATGGAAAGAGTATTTTGAGAGGCTGATGAATGAAGAGAATGAGAGAGAGAGAAGGTTGGATGATGTGGGGATAGTGAATCAGGAAGTGAAACAGATTAGCAAGGAGGAAGTAAGGACAACTATGAAGAGGGTGAAGAATGGAAAGGCTGTTGGCCCAGATGACATCCCAATGGAAGCATGGAGGTGCTTAGGAGAAATGGCAGTGGAATTTTTAACTAGATTGTTTAATGAAATTTTGGAAAGTCAGAGGATGCCTGAGGAGTGGAGAAAACATGTTTTGGTACCTATCTTTAAGAATAAGGGTGATGTGCAGAGCTGCAGTAACTACAGAGGGATAAAATTGATCAGTCACAGCTTGAAGTTATGGGAAAGAGTAGTAGAAGCTAGGTTAAGAAGGGAGGCGATGATTAGTGATCAGCAGTATGGTTTCATGCCAGGCAAGAGCACTACAGATTCAAAGTTTGCTCTGAGAGTGTTATTGGAGAAATACAGAGAAGATCAGAAGGAGTTGCATTGTGTCTTTGGAGACTTGGAGAAAGCATATCACAGGGTGCCTAGAGAAGAGTTGTGGTATTGTATGAGGAAGTCGGGAGTGGCAGAGAAGTATGTAAGAGTGGTACAGGATATGTACGAGGGTAGTGTGACAGTGGTGAGGACTGCAGTGGGAGTGACAGACCCGTTTAAGGTGGAGGTGGGATTACATCAAGGATCAGCTCTGAGTCCTTTCTTATTTGCAGTGGTGATGGACAGGTTGACAGATGAGATCAGACAGGAGGCCCCGTGGACTATGATGTTTGCAGATGACATTGTGATCAGTAGTGAGAGTAGGAATCAGGTTGAGGAGACTCTGGAGAGGTGAAGATATGCTCTAGAGAGCAGAGGAATGAAGGTCAGCAGGGCTAAGACAGAATATATGTGTGTAAATGAGAGGGAGGGTAGAGGAATGGTGAGGATGCAGGGAGTAGAGCTGGTAAAGGTGGACGAGTTTAAGTACTTGGGATCAACAGTTCAGAGTAATGGTGAATGTGGAAGAGAGGTGAAGAAGAAAGTACAGGCAGGGTGGAATGGGTGGAGAAGAGTGTCAGGAGTGATTTGTGACAGATGGGTACCAGTAAGAGTGAAAGGGAAGGTCTACAAGAGGGTAGTGAGACCAGCTATGTTATATGGGTTGGAGACAGTGGCATTGACAAAAAGGCAGGAGTCAGAGCTGGATGTGGCAGAGTTAAAGATGTTAAGATTTGCACTCGGTGTGACTAGGATGGATAGGATTAGGAATCAGTATATTAGTGGGTCAGTTCATGTTGGACAGTTTGGAGACAAAGCAAGAGAGACGAGATTGCGTTGGTTTGGACATGTGCTGAGGAGGGATGATGGGTATATTGGGAAAAAGATGTTAAGGATGGAGCTGTCAGGTAAGAGGAAAAGAGGAAGGCCTAAGATAAGGTTTATGGACGTGGTGAGAGAGGACATGCAGGCAGTTGGTGTGACAGAGCAAGATGCAGAGGATAGGAAGAAATGGAAAGAGATGATCCGCTGTGGTGACCCCTAACGGGAAAAGCCGAAAGATGATGATAGCCAGTAAGGAAGCTAGGATACAGAGGGGCCACAAGCAAGGGTGCTCACTGTCAGCAAATATATTTATAACTATGATGCTGGCCCTAATGCAGGGAGTTCAGAAGGACCCTGAGAAAAACAGAAGGGTAAGGACCCACTTCTGCCTTTTTGGAGACAATTCCATGGTTATGGCAGAAAACATAAACAGGCAGTGAATGTGCTCCTTTTAAAGAAAACTGTCGTTGTCAGACTGGGGGAAGATAGAATGGGACAACCATGACAAAATAAGACTTAGTCAGTGTAAAGTACATAAGTATGGATGTATGGGATATGGCAAAAAAAGAGCAAATTATTAAAAACTAAAACATTATGGAGTAGCACTATGGTACATACACTGTTTTGAGTGGAGTCTATGCTAGATTTTCCTGGCTGTTACCATTTCATCTCACACACCAAATGTTATCTAGAGGTGAACTGGTGATCTTCTAAATTACTAGTAGGCAGGCTGGCACCCTACTTAAGATGATTGTCTATGACTCACTTCCAGTGAAAGACGCAGCAGGTCCTGGCTTCCTATTGAGTCTACACTGAATTAATCTGAGAATGAATAAATGAACTGATTATTTATTAAAGTAGGAGAGAGAAGGGAGAGCTGGGGAAAGTTATTATTTTCTGTCTCGATGCTACTATCATAGCATGTACAGTATGTATCAGTGTAATTTTAACATACTCTCACCATAAGTCGAGCCTGTCTTTTCTCATAATCCTTAATCATAATTATTTTCTCCTCCACTGTCCATAACAATGAGTTATTCATCCAAGAAAGGATTCAAGAACCTAGGATTTATCTGAGGTATGTCATTTTTAGGCTTGGTTGCACTGGCAGTGCAACATATTAATATGCATAAAAGAGAAAATTCAGCCATTCATTTAAATTATTTATCAGCTAGATAGATTAAATTATCTGTTTTACACCCTTTTCAGCCATGACCTGGTCCACAAATGCAAAGGGAAATGCAGTCTTTATGGACAGTTTAGAGTAGCCTTTCAACCAACAGTTTTATGGGAGGGGGAAAAAGATCGTTTAGAAAAAGTATATAAAGAATGTTGTAAGTTGCAAGCTTGATGTAGACTGTGGCTGGAAGTCAGGACTGAACCCTGAGCCCTGTAGTTGTAAAGCAGAAATCTTATCATTTGAACCACTGAGCTCTTCTTTTCATGCCATCCAGAGACCACATTTACACAATATGATTTCTCTATTGGAGATTAGTGAGACACCTCCAATTCTGCGGACGTCAACCAATTTTGAAAGTGAGGAGTGGTCCAACTCTGATGCCCATTAGAAACCCCACCCTAAGAGTGTTACTGGGCATGTGCAGGGAGTGGGGAGTAAAATAGGCAAATCACTCCCTTGGCCGTGGTATAACATTGTCCTGAGGGACATTGATCTCCTTGCTGCTCCCAAACATTTGTCATAACAAGTCTGAGGTTGGTAGGAGTGTTCAGTAGGACTGGCGATCGAGGAAAACTGGTGGTCAGCTGTGACAGTACTAAAAAGAGCCTGAAAAAATGTAATGTATTCCTTCTCTTTTTCTTGATTTTCATGGAGAACAAAACAAAATTTTATTTGAACTGTGATGAGCCTAAAGAAGTTAGTGCTTCATTTTTGTTTTTTGAAGATGATGTCTTCTTGTCATCAAGTGGCTGTGATCTCCAACCTGTAAAGGAGTGGCTCTGCTGACTGAGTGCAAACTAGTTAGGATATAAATTGGTACCACTCAATAAGAGGCCTTCATTCCCTACTGGGCAAAAGTGGATGTCTTACTGCAGGGGTAGGTGTGTTTCTGGAGGGGAGCAGTTACCTTAAGTGGAGTAATTGAAGCATCTTGAGATCTTGTTCACAAGTAAGGATAGAGAAGATTGTGAAACTGATTACAGAATTGAGGAAACAGCAGCACCGCTCTTGTGAAAGTGTATTATTGAAGAGAGACTGAGTCAGATGATAAAGCTGTCAGTCCACAAGTCATTCTGTTTTACTATCTTTAGCTGTAGTTACAAGATTTGGATAGTGACAGGATGGGACTGCAGACATGTACGGTAAAAATGAGGAAATCGTTCAGAGTTGCTAAGCCCCACTCACTGTGGTGCATCCAGGAGCTCAGTTATCCGGAATGGCACTTGACAGGAACCATTGCTCCTGTAGATTGAATTGATGTCAGTTGAGGGGGTTTCTGTGAAAGCATGTCATTTTGCTGAAGGTTTTAAATGTCATATGCCAGAACACTGACATCTAAAACCCTGAAGTCAAAAATGCTGTAGAATACTTGAGAAAGCGAAGATTCTGGTGTAGCAAGAATCAGAGAACTGGCTCTTTCACCACTATAGTGTGATCTTGGAGTTAGTATATGTAATTAGCAGGGTGTGTGGAGGCACATTTCCCCACATGGGGGGTGCAGGGGGTTTGCCCTCCTGCAAAAAAAAGATGTTTTTGCTGCTTTTTTCTTTTTTGATTTTTTGTTTTTGAGGTTTTGGATGTCAGTGTTTTGATATTCAGCACTTGAAACATTCAGTGAATTGACATGTACCCAAGTCTGGAAGCAAGTTAGTAGTTCTGTGAATTCTGTGTAGTTTAATGCTTAGGAAAAGTATTCTGTCTCTTAAGCACTCTATCCTCTTATTTGTCTTGCTGTTGTGTTTATAATGTCATACATTTAATAAAAATGGAATAGAGTTGTTTAATTTTACTTCTAAGTAAAAATTGAGGTAATCTGTTATCACACAAATTAATTACATGCTTAGCATTCTATGTTAAAAGAGCTATTAAGACGGTTTTACTGAGGTACATTGTTCACTTTCTGTAGAAAAAGGCAAATAATTATTTGAAAAATAAGTGCTTGTACTGGAGAGCATAATAGATGTCTCCAGTCTTAGAGGGCCATTGAACCAATGGAATAGGCAGTGCGGGTTACCTGGGACGATTTTGCTTCTGCCTTCAACCTCTCTCTCTCTCCCTCCTCTGCTGTTTCATTTTGAGATCCAAAGTAGGGACCTTATTAAGATGATTTTGTGACTGATAAAGTGGTTTGTAGTCGTGGAATGTTGAACACCATCCAAGTAACTGCTGTCTGAGGCAGTGCACTGCATTAAAGAAAAAAGGCGGTGCACCTGTGAATAATTTTGTTTGAGGACTTGCCAGAAAGCTTAATGTCAAAAAAATTAACTGTTGTCATGAATATTTTTCTTTCTGATAATGGTTTGAGCTGCAGTCAGGATGTGATTGAATGATTAGAACACCTGGAAGCACAGAATGCAGCAGTGAATATCAGCGAGTTTTGACTATAGCAGTACATATATTTTTTGAGACAGTGTGTAAACAACAAGGTCTCATTTCAGTAACTTTTACTGTCCTTCTTTGTGCAGTTTTTATAAATAAGAATAGTGGTAGGCTAGAAAAATGATTGAAGTAAATAAGTACGCACATAATTAGAAGAGATTTACCTGCTGCAGTGGACTCACATAAGAATAAACTGTGGAAAAACTGAAGGATTTTTATCAGGAAGTGAGTCAGCCCCAGCATTCAGTGTGAAAAGACCATAAGGTACAATGGAATCCAAATACATAAAGGAGGAAAACTGAGGCAAAATTGACTAGAACCCACAGCTGTAATGCAGTCCACAGTCCAGATGTTGAGAAGTTGAGACTGGAGATGATGGCATTTCAGGAATATGAGAAGCGGTTCCAGTTCGAGGTGGAAAAACTAGATCCTTGTGGAAAAAAGGTGAACAGGTAAGTGTAATGTGAGAACTTGGAACTCTAGGAATAGAAGTTAAATATACGTACAACAGTGATCAAGGATTAACTGTTAACTTTGTTAAACATATTGAACATGTAGTCTTAACCACACAGTTTTGATGGTGTTTTCTTCAGATATCTAGTGAGTTGTCAACACTATGGAAGAGAGTGAGGAGCACTCATACTGCTGTGTTAGGAGCAGACCTACTCAGCGAGGCAGTAAGATAGGAAATCCAGGACAAAAGAGGAAGGCATGCTTACTGGCAAAAGACTTTCTCTGCTACTATCCCAGAAAATAGGAAGTGTAAGGCAACCACACTTGTTTTACCTAAGAAGGAAAATAAATGCTAAGGTGTCTAGAAGCCTCACAAAAGAGACAAAAAAGTTACACTAGTGGTAGAAAGGAAGTGGGTTATACGACTGTAATCTTTAAGCAACCTGGTGAACTAATTTACCTGGTGATTTAAGCTAGCTGGTAAATGTGAGAGAACTTGAGGGAACACAAGCAATGAGTTACTTTGAATGGTTACTGTCAAATTCCTTAAACTAATGAACATATAGTTGGTGCAACAGGATATTTATTTGTCATATATTATCAGGAGAAATGAAGAGAGGTCAGAAGGTTCATTAAATTCCTTTCCTGGATGAGATATTCCTGATAATATTCATGCATACTGTTGGGTTTTTGAACATTTCTAGTTCCTTGGGTGAGAAGTTTATTTTAACTGCATTTTATTTTATTTTATTTTATTTTGGAAAGTCCATTTCAGCACAAGGCTCTTTTTTAGTGGAGGCGTGGTGAGAAAAGCTCCATATACATAAAGTTAAGAACAATATATTCTACTATCACATTTTCATATTTACATAATAGTAATACATAGAACATTGCACATTTGTGCATAATAATAAGACATCATAATACAAAAAGGCTCCCAAATACACAGTACATATTAGGAAGTGTACATTGCAGGGATGCTTAAGCAATACTGCAGCTTCAGGACTGAAGCGATTCAACAGAATTTTAATAACAGCGCTGGTTATTGTGGTAGGGCTAGACAGTAATCTTATCCTGGAGTGTAACAGTGGCACAGCCAAGAGTTAAGGACTTCTTTTAGTTTAGTTTGGAAGATGTGTGGGTTTTCAGCGTGTCTATTAAGGTATGGGATGGAGTTCCTGGCCTTGGTGACAAGGCTGGAATACTGGGCATCGCCAGCTATGTTTTTGGACTTCTGAAGATATTTATCATTGGAAAGGAGTTGTCAGTTGGGGTTATGCCGTTGTAGCAAAAAGCCAAGGACAGAGCACATTACAGGGTCTTGCACTACACTGTGTGTTACTGGGTGCTGAGAGAGGATGACCTTGTGGAGTATCTCCAGCCAGTTGCTGTGTTTAAGGCAGTGCAGTGATGACAAGAGTAAGATTTGCTGGATGCAAATTTGACTATTGTAATGTAGCACTGCTCAAGGTTTCTCTTCTCTGTTGCTTAGTGGTTGATAAAAAATTGATGGTGCATAAAGGGGTGTGGGAAGAAGATAATAGGAAGACAAGAGAGTTGTCCTGCTACTTTCACTGAAATAGTGTTTTAACTCTATATAAGAGATCCAGCTTTTGGTGTTTTATTTTTTTGATAGGTTGTTGAATATGTAGGTCACATTTCAAGTTATCATCAACAGTGACAACTAATAATTTAGTATAGGAGACCACTTTAATTATTGCATTGCTGGTGGAGGTGATTTTGAAGTTTGTTTTTGCAGTCAAAATTTTATTTTGGGATGAAAAGGAGTAGTTCTGTTTTTTTTTTTGAATTCAGGATGAGGTTGGAGATGGAATCCTGAGTGAGTTGTTAAAGCTGAATAGGATTTTATAAAAGAATATAAGAACAGAATCATTAACACACTGGATTAGGTTGGCATGTTTACCAGCAGTGTGCCAGTTGTCATTAAATGTTGAAAAAGACAGGCCTAAGATCCTTGAGGTACATTGACAGATACTGTTAGGAAAGTGGATCAGCTTGATGCTTGTGATCCATGTGTCAGGTAGCTTTGGAACCAGGAAAAGGTGGGATGGAATAGGCCTAAGGATGCTAGCTGAAACCGAAGCCTGTCATGGGATACTGTAGCTTGGATGCAATATTGCTTGTGTTGCGTTTTTGATTGATGGCATTTATGAAGTTGATTAATGTAGTATTAGACTGCCCTGACATCCCCATGCATTACATTGTATCACAAAATATCTAGAGACAGTTGCAAATTTGTCATAAGAGTGGACAAGTTGAAGATATATTGCTTTGGAAGTTTTCTTTCATTCACTGTGCTTTCACAGGAGAATGATTATTTCCTTTTGTCAGACCTGATAAAATAACATGACATACTGCAGCATATCACTGCAAAATGGACTTTATGTCAGCCTTAATGGTCACACATTTGCAGAACAGCATATTTGAGATTTGAAAGAGTGTCTGTCTCTGTAAATTGAGAGGTACACCTGGAGTTCACGTGTGTCCCTAAAACTCATTCTTATAAAACTAGTAAGAGCACTGGACATAGATTTGATCTTGAATGTGAAGAAAATTGGATATGCCTGCAATATAACATAAAAATGGAGAATGAATGGTGAAGGCAAGAGCAACTTGGTAGCTGCCAAATTTAAACAGAAATAGTGATATATCACTGACTCAGGGCTTGCTTATAATCTGTTAGTCATAATTTACTCCGTTTCAGCAAAGGAAAAGAAAGGAATGATGCAGGCCAAATAGACACGATTGAATGATGACTACAGTATAGAATTACCAGACAGGCGGCAGATCCATATATGCATATCACCATAGGTGTCGGGCTTGTAAGCTCTTCTGTCACCTCACTGAATGAGCTCCTTTATGAATGAATTCCTTTCTTTATGTACAGCTTTTCTTATAGCAATGGCAATTACTGTGGCATTTATTCTCTTGTGTGTGACCCAGCTGTAAAACCCCTAGCAGATGCTGGTGGTTATAAAAGCTACTCTGTCTGTGCCATTACACTGACCATGTTATTACTACCAGATGATACATCCATGTCTTAATCTTACACTGATCATGTTACCACTACCAGATGATACATCCATGTCTTAATCTTACACTGATCATGGTACCAGTACCAGATGATACATCCATGTCTTAATCTTACACTGACCATGATACCAGTACCAGATGATACATCCATGTCTTAATCTTACGCTGATCATGGTACCAGTACCAGATGATACGTCCATGTCTTAATCTTACACTGATCATGGTACCAGTACCAGATGATACGCCTATGTCTTAATCTTACACTGATCATGGTACCAGTACCAGATGATACATCCATGTTCTCACCTTACACTGACCATCGTTACCAGTACCAGAAGATACATCCATGTTCTAATCTTACACTGACCATGTTATCTATACCAAACAATATATCCATGTTCTAATTGTACATTGACCATGGTACCAGCACAGGATGATACATACATGTTCTAATCTTACACTGATTATAGTACCAGTACCAGATAATACAACCATGTACTTATACATAACCATAGTACCAGTACCAGATGATACATCCATGTTCTCACCTTACACCGACCATGTTACCAGTACCAGATGATACATTCATGTAATCTTACACTGACCACAGCACCAGTACCTGATGATACATCCATGTTCTAATTGTACACTGACTGTGATACCAGTACCAGATGATACATCCATGTCTTAATCTTACTCTGATCATGGAACCAGTACCAAATGATACATCCATGTCTTAATCTTACACTGATCATAGTACCAGTACCAGATGATACATCCATGTTCTCACCCTACACTAATCATGTTACCACTACCAGATGATACATCCAGGTTCTAATTGTATCCTCACCATGGCACCAGTACCAGCTGTTGCATTCATGTAATAATGTTACACTGACTGTGGTACCAGTACCAATTGATACATCCATGTCTTTATCTTACACCGATCATGGTACCAGTACCAGATAATACATCCATGTTCTAATCATACAATGGCCATGGTACCGGTACCAGATAATATCTCTCCCCTACCCATTCAGCTGTGTACCTCTTTGTGTCAAACCCATTATGTAAACAACAAACTGGTGGTCAATGCTCATTCAGCCCTACCAGCATTCTTCACTTTTCCTGGTCACCCATTTGGTATTATGTCTACCTATTTGTTTTGTGTAAAAATGTGTATTTTTATTGTTAAACATGTTTACAAGTGAATTGTGCTGTTACAGAAGTTAGCTTAATGTTCACAAATCTGTGAACTGTACATAAAGGGAAGTACGTAACTTTTAGCCTGCAACATGAAAGCAGGTATACTCAGCCTCTTTACTCAGATGCTGATTCAAGGCAGTTTTGAAAATTCTAATGTCGGATTACTTTAGACATCATTGGGTAGGTGATTCAGTGTTTGATTACTTTTGACATCATAGGTTCATAGGTCTATACTTGGCTAACGACCACCAGAGCCTTTATAAGCCTAGCCATGCAATCCAACCGAATTGTGTCCATATGTATCATAGGCATTTATTAGGCGGGAGTATGTTAGTTAGGAAGTTTCTAGAGGTTACAGGGATGTATGTTAGTTTTGGCATTACTGTCTACCTCTGCCCATCAGAGACATGGGAGCTAGACCAAGGGAGAATTTCCAATTTTCAATCCATTTCCATGATAATTTGTTTCATGGCTTTGCATATTAGACTAGTCAAACTAATAAGTCTGTAATCTCTGGTAGTCCATCTTTGTGAGGTGAGATAATCATCGGAATCCTCCATTCTCATGGTGCAAATCCTGTTTTGAGTCTATAGCTGAAAAGTTGCTCAAGTGGTCCTGATAGGTCATGTTTCAAACTATTAAGGAGGTATCACAGGGTCCTGTTGAAGTTGTTTTTTAGGCCTTAATGAGTGCTGCCAGGACCAGCTTCCTATTAATAGTGTGTGTGTGTGTGTGTGTGTGTGTGTGTGTGTGTGTGTGTGTGAGGGGGAGGGTATCCTAGTAAGTATTTCATGGGGGGAGGTGGGAGTAGGGGGGACTGAAGATTAATTTGTCAGCCAGTAAATTCACTATGTTGCTCTGTTCATTGAAGTTGGCACCATTGCTCACCAGTTTAGCACACTCGTGTGTGCTGCCTTTGAGATTTTGGACATAGCTTGTGAGGCTATGTTGACCTCATAATTGTTGGACTTAATTAGGGCTCTTAGTTTTCTCTTTAGTTTAATTAGAGAGCTCCCATCATTCATGAATTGCTGTTCATGGTGATCCAATTTTAGCTAATCATCTATTATTGCTCCTAGCAGTTTTGTGTAAGGTTCTACCTGGATTATTGCATTATTGAGGGAAATGGTTGTGAAGTCTGATTTGTAATAAGACAGGAATTTAAGAAGGAATAGGAGGAGCTTGTTTTTTTTTTTTTTGGATTTAGTAAGAGTTGGTTACTAGTTAGCCATCTTTCAACAGAGTGGAATGATTCTTGGGTTGTGGTGAGATGCTTGGAGAAATTGTTGGAGTAGGACATTATGGTAGCGTCATCTGCATATTGTATTAGTGTGGAGTGAGGAACTGCTGTGAAGAGGTTGTTACTGAAAAGTAGTCATCTAAGGCTGGAGTTGTTTTTTAATTCAAAGGAGATAGCTTTGTGAGGATGTGACATTGTGCTTATTAGTGTATGTGTGTGTGTGTGTGTGTGGGGGGGGGGGGGGGTGCAGTGCTCTCCCATATTTCTGAGTACCCGGTCCAGTATGTTGGAACCTCTGGTGGGTGTGCACTCTATCTGGTCAAGGGTATTTATGTTAAAGTCCAGGAATCTTTGTGTCTGCAAGTATGAGGCAATATATGTGTTCCAGTCTATACAGAGGTAATTAAAGTCTCCCATGAGTAGGGTATTTGGTTTAATGGTGAGTGTCTCCAGTAGGTCTTTGTATGAACTATGAAATTCTAGGGACATTGAGGGTGACCTATATCTTGCTAGGATATGGTATGGGACTTTGTCTATGGCAGTTTGCATGTGAATAATTCCAGGGCATTGTCCTGTTTAACCAATGTAGAGTTATGTGAGTTGTTAATATAGAATGTGAAGTTGTTCAATCTCGCCGTTTGTTCGTTACACGTGGGTTCGGAGCCGATCCGTCGGCTCCGAGTTGGCCGCTTTCCAAGCTCAAGATCTTTGAGTAGCTCGAGGCACAGTCCCTATCCCATGATGCTCTCCTACCAACCCCAGATCTAGTTTGGCGCCGTAACGGATCGCACGATCTTCGGAGGAAGCTCGGGCCAGTAACCTTTTTTTCTTCTTAGAAGAATATAAAATTACTTATTTAGTCTATCAGGGATCTGATATTTGTGAGACTTCTCATATTTCTTGTAACTGTTGTTCAGTGAGTTAACTGAATATTATATTTTTTATTTCTAATTTGGAGCGGTTGCTCCTAGGCCTTTAGTCTTTCTTGAGTTGCATTTACTTGACAGGGCTCTGTCAAATTTAATTCCCTATCCCCTCATTGTTCATAAAATTGTTGTATTTGAAAGTTTTTTGTGTCGAATAATTCTTGTAGTCTTTTGCAGTTCATGGATATGAACTTTCTATGGAGTTCTTAGTGGTTTTTCGACTTTATTGACATCATTGTTATCAGGGATCTGATATTTGTGTGTTTTCTTTATATCATGTCTGAGAAACAAAAATCAGGATTTAAAAGGTGTGACTGTGGACAGAAGATGTCTATCATCTATACCCAAGTTTCTTGTGTGTACTGCTTGGGTCCACTACATTTGCAAGAGGATTGCTCTATCTGCCATTCCTTCAGTGGCAGGGTTTTATTAGAAAGGTGAAGGAAATTGGTGGATAGAGGGCTGTTGGAACCAGATTTTCAAGAAGCATTAGACAGGAATGACCAGACTTCCAAGTCCTCGAAGGGGTCGAAGTCTTCTAAGGTGTCATCGGAGCACAAGTCATCTGTTCCGAGCACCTCTGGGAAGACTCGGTCGCCGGCTCTGCAGCCTTCGAAGCCGTGCACTGAAATCTTATCTCAGAGCTAAATCATAGTGTTGGAGCCAGTATCAGAAGTTTTAAAGTCCCCGATCCTTAAGTCAGTGGCTTCTTTGGCTCCTTCGACCTGTTCTTCCAGTACCCTTTCCAACATCGATGTGGACCGCGTGGTGCAGAGACTTTTGGTGAACCCGGCCCTGGCCAAATTGCTTTCAGCTTTGACCCAGCTGACTTCAAAGCTTACAACCCCCCCCCCCCACCATGATTTCTGCTCCTCCTTCTCCGAGGCCAGTTGAGCCTTCTGAGCCAGAAATAGAGGATCTGATAGTGTTGGAACCCTCGGAGTCGAGGCCTGTTCCAGTACCCTCAGCCCTGTTGACCTTGACTTCTTTGGTTCCGATCGAAGAGTCTCGGAGTCGACACTCTCTCTCTCTCTCGTTCCGGGGGAGAGAGTCGAACCGACGCTTCAGTTCTGACTCTCCCTCTCGGGGGCTTCGGTGCAGATGAGCTCGGTTCCGTCCTCTGGTTCGGAGCCCGTGGTCTCGGCCCCTGGGAGGTTGCCATCTTCTCTGGAACCAGCAGACTCCTTCGGTCAGGAAACCGGTGCCTTCGATGCCATGAGGAGAGTCATGTCTGCTAAGACCCTTACCTCTTCATATCTTTCCTCTTCCTCCTCTAAAGGGCCGCGTTCTGTCCCTACATCGCAGGTCCCCACCAAGCGTTGAGACCCAGAGCCTCAGGTAACCCCATTGGGTGACCCCTGCTTGACTGAAACTTCACCATACTCCCCCACTGATGAAGTCCCCGAGAAACAGACTGTGCAAAAGGAGGCATTTGGATTCCCCTCAGGAATTCTTAACATCAGACACCGACTTAGAGGAATCAGAAGGGTCCCCATGGTCCTCCTCTGCAGACATCCTGGAAATATTAAGGCAAAGGGGTGACTGGCAGTCCCTTACCCCTACTGAGGATGAGTCGGTGCTTCTGAAGGCCGTTGGGTCTCAACCTTCCACCTCCTGGGTTATTTTGCCCTTTCATGAATTAATGGACTTGGTTGCTCGAAGGGCGTGGGAGTCTCCTGATTCCATGGAACCGGTCCGTCGGAGGCCCAACAAATTTATCACCTCCCCTCAAGGCAGGTCTTTTCTTATGAAGGGAGTCCCCATTGATGCCATGGTGGTGGTGGCAGCCACCAAGAAAGAGATGTCAGAAACCTCTTCTTCTGTTCATCCTCCTAATCAAGACTCTAGGGCTATGGACAGATACGGGAAACGCATCTTTAGTTCTCCGACATTTGCAATGAAATCGCTCAACTATTTAACCTACTTTACCCATCTTCAACGAGATCTCCTCATAGAGCTTGGAGATACTCTACAGGGCAAAACAGATGGTGCTGTTTCCGAGAAAGTAACGGCACAGCTTAACACACTTAATTCTATTGTGAACTCGTCCATGAGGCTCATTTCTTATGCAGCCGATGGATCGAGCCGGGCAGCAGGTTAAGCGATAGCTCTGCGGAGACAATCCTGGATGCATTTATGCTCCTTTGCATATGCTCCTATGCAGAAGACTTCAAGTCTTCCTTTGTTAATACCACATTTGATGGCTCTTCCTTGTTTGGGCCTATAGTCAAGGAGACACTCACTAGGTGTGAGCAGGAAGGAAAGACTCTATCTGCCGTAGGAGTCTGTTTTTCCACCCCCACTAGACCATACCCCAAAGGGCAGAAAAGTGGAAAAATGTGGTTCTGAAAGTCCCAAGGAGCTTTCCATAACATATGTATTGAACTCTCCTCCAGAGGAAGAGGAGGGGGGTATAATGGTAGATGCTGCCCAGGCGGCAGAGGGGGTCCAGAGAACCAGGGTGACAGGGAAC
Source organism: Protopterus annectens (assembly GCF_019279795.1). NCBI lineage: Eukaryota > Metazoa > Chordata > Ceratodontiformes > Protopteridae > Protopterus > Protopterus annectens. The sequence continues at coordinate 453,652,891 of NC_056743.1, forward strand.
AGTTCCTTGGCAAGCCCTATGAGCGCTCCTGAGAGGATGCCCGACCTTCCTGTTCTGGAGGCAGTCGGGGGTCGCTTAGCTTTATACCCAGATGCCTGGCTAGGAGTTACATCAGATTCTTGGGTAAAAAGCATAATTACCAGAGGTTACATCATTCCCTTATCAGAATCCCCTCCCCTTCCATTCATATAAGAATCCCAGATGTTCCACCCAGTATGCGGAATCTAGCAGCCATAGAAATTCAAAGGCTGCTAGAAAAAAAAGAGTAATCCAGCCAGTCCCAGCAGACCGGTTAGGATCTGGAACTTACTCCAAGATCTTTTTAGTTCCAAAGAAACAGGGGACTGGAGGCCCATCTTAGACCTCAGCAAACTAAACACCTTTATCAAAAAGGAAAAGTTCCGGATGATCACGCTTCAATTGATACTTTCGTTTCTCGAAACGGGCGATTGGATGTGCTCTATAGATCTGAAGGATGCATACTACCACATCAAAATGGCCAGGCCATCCAGAGATCACTTGGGTTTCTGATTGGGGGCCAGTCGCTACCAATTCCGAGCTCTGCCCTTTGGTCTCACCACAGCCCCCAGAGTGTTCACCAAATGTATGGCAGTGGTCACGGCTCACCTGAGATGTTTAGGATTCCGGGTGTTTCCATATCTGGATGACTGGCTCCTCAACACCACCACCAGGCATCAACTAATTCATGCCAGAGATTACACTAACAACCTGTGTTCCAGGTTGGGCATAACCTTAAATTTTGAAAAATCTGCTTTATTGCCATCGCAGCATATTTCCTTTATAGGAGCAGATCTAGACACCACCACCTCCCTGATCAGATTGCCTCAAGAAAGAGTAATATCCTTGTGAAGTCAAGTGTCCCATTTGTTAACGGAAAGGAGAGTTCCGGCATTCCAGGTTCTGAAGCTGTTAGGCATCATGGCAGCTACACTCATAGCGGTTCCTCTGGGATGAATGCACATGAAGATACTCCAATGGTTGCTATTCACACAGTGGTCTTATCAACAGCTTCAATGTTACACAAGATTCTTCTGACAAATGCTTGCTAAAAGGACCTTCTTTGGTAGTTGAACAGCCACCAAGTTACTGTAGGTCGCCCATTTGTACTTCCCCCTCCCACAGCCACAGTGACCACGGATGCTTCCCTGATAGGGTGGGGGGGCTGATTCAGGGAATAACTGTCCAAGGCACTTGGTCAGACATGGAATCTCATTTGCACATCAATGTCCTAGAGTTGAGAGTGGTGTTTCTAGCTTTGCAACACTTTCACGACTCTCTACCTCAAGAGACGATTACAATACAGACAGACAACATGTCGGTAGTCTGGTACATCAACAAGCAAGGGGGAACCAAGTCTTACCCCTTATGCTGAGAGGCCCTGAGAGTTTGGCAGTGGGCTGTATCCACCGGGCACTTTCTGATAGCAACGCACATACCCGGGTCATCCAACATTATAGCGGACAAACTGAGCAGAGCCATTCTGTTGCCTCACAAGTGGTCCCTCAAAGAACGTATGGCGGAAAGGATATTCCGCAGATGGGGCCAGACTTGCTGCAACCTTTTTGCATCCCCGATGAATGCCAAATGCAGAAGCTACTTTGCCCTGTACCCTCCACCGGGGGACAGCCCAAGGGACTCACTTATACACGATTGGCCCTCGGATCTCCTTTATGCCTTACCTCCAATCCCCAGATTCTTACAGAAAGCCAAAAGCCTGGGAAGGACTGTTATTCTAATAGCCCCGTTTTGGCCTTGGCAGATATGGTTCCCCTTCCTACAGCAATACCAAGTGGAAGAACCTTGGGTTCTGGACCCAGTGCCAGACCTTCTGACTCATTCGTCGGGACTTCTTCATCCCTCTCTTGTCTCCCTCAAACTGACAGCTTGGCTGCTCCACTTCCCAACCTAGCCAGGTCACATGATTTGTCTCCAGCAGTTCAACATATTTTAGTTTCCTCTCACAAAGTCTCCACCAGGAAACTTATAACAGCAAATGGAAGCAATTTGTTCATTGGGCTTCTCAGCATGTTATTGATCCCTATGTTGCCCCTATTCATAGTATTCTGGAATTCTTGACTTCGCTCTTTCACGATGGTGCGGCAGCTTCTGCGATAAGGGTTCAATTGGTTGCCATATCTAACTTCCATGTGGGATGCAGTGGTTCAACCATTATGTCCCACAGATTATGTAAAGCCTTTTTGAAAGGAACTCATCACCTTAGGCCACCTATCAGACATCCTATTACTCCCTGGAATCTGAATTTGGTGCTATCTCAACTCATTCTTTCCTCTTTTGAGCCTGCATCATCTTGTCCTTTGAAGTTCCTTTCTTGGAAGACAATTTTCCTGGTGGCTATTACTTCGGCACATAGAGTTTCTGAACTACAAGCACTTTCTATCAGGCCTCCATATCTAGTCTTTTACCCTGACAGTGTGTCATTAAGAACAAATCCAACCTTTCTTCCTAAGGTCTGCCCCGAGGCAAACTTGAACCAGTCTATTGACCTTCCTACTTTTTTCAGACATCATGCTAATAGAATGGAGTACATGTTACATAAGCTTGATGTTCACAGACAATTGAGGTTTTATTTGGACAGAACAAAAGAATTTAGGAAATCTGATCAACTATTCATTTTCTTATGCAGACAATAAGAAAGGTTTGCCAGTATCCAAAGTTACATTGTCCAAATGGATTTCTGATTGTATAAAATTTGTATATTCTTCAGCTAAACAACCTTTAGAATGTGAGGTGAAAGCTCATTCTACCAGGGCTGTTTCTACTTCTTTAGCCCACGCAGCCTATCTACCTTTGGACACCATTTGTGCAGCTGCTTCTTGGTCCAAACCTCATACGTTTATCACTCATTACAAAGTGGACAGGACCTCCAGGGACAGGGCTTTCTTTGCTTCCACCGTTCTCAGGAATATACTCCCGTGAGCCACCCACGATTAGGGTGCTTGGGACGCTAGCCACGTGAAAAGAACAAACGGCGAGATTGAACAACTTCACATAAAGAAGTTATGTTCTTACCATAACGTTCCATGTGAGTTGTTCATCTCGCCCTTGTTCTTACACTCCCTCCCACCTTCCCCCTCCAGGTTATGGAAGAACGGGTATGACTGGTGGTCTGGTTGTTCTTGCTAGTGTCCTTCTTTCCAGCCAGACTATTGTTTAGCTATTATAAATAGTTAAATACTATATACATCTTGTAATTTCATTGCTTAGTGTGTTTTTTTCTTGCTGATTCAGCAAACTAGATCTGGGGTTGGTAGGAGAGCATCATGGGATAGGGACTATGCCACAAGCTACTCAAAGATCTTGAGCTTGGAAAGCGTCCGACTCGGAGCCGATGGATCGGCTCCGAATCCACGTGTAAAGAACAAAGGAGAGATGAACAACTCACATGTAACATTATGGTAAGAACATAACTTCTTTTTCAGACTCCTTCACTTTTTGTTTCTGTCAGTACAGATGATTGTTTAAATGCCTGGATGGCACTGAAGCCTTGCACTGCCAGAGTACTTTCTGTGGAGTTAAACCATGTCTCAGTAAAGGCACAGATGATTCCATAGTGAAAGTCCTGGTACAGAGAAGTCTGTCTCTGCTATTGTGGTTTTGAATTTAGGATGGGTCAAGTTAGGAAAGTCATTCTGGCTACTTGGTGTGCAGACTTATTGTCTAATGAAAAGGATTCTGTTAAGGGGGGGATTACTCAAGGTCAAACTTTTTAAATAACAAGGTAGCATGAAGCAGACTGGCCCTATGTGCAGTGGGTGACTAGTTGAAGGTTTCTCATAGGTCTCAGTGATGCCTGCTCCCATCTTTTAGAAGAACAAACTGTTTTATTTAGTTATCTACAATTTATAATTTATGAGTGCTGTGGGAGGAAGCAGCCCATATTCGATTCTGGGAATTAAACATTTTTGGCAATAGTTGAGCTTGCAGTATATGAATGCAAGAGAGAGAGATTATAACATAGTTTAGTTGAGACAACTTTAGTGGGGATATTATCAGTATGCAGTGCAAACCTGAAAGAACAATACAATGAGACACCCTAGATAGCTTTGTTATATATTATTAAGAATATTTCCTTTAAAGTCTTTGAGCATTAAAGGTAGACGAGGTATGTTTTTGAGCATGATTCATAATGTTGAATGAAGGACACTGCTGAGCAAGCTTGAAATCAAGGTATGCATACTGATATTGTTGTTCAGTGGTGTGATAAAGGTAGAAAAGAAGCTGATGTCCTTCAGTCATTCTGTTGTTATACAGCTTAGCTTCATCACTTGGTACCAGTGTTAACACTTGACTATAACACCCAACTTGACTTTTACATATTGGGTGCTATTGCAGTTTGCCCTTCATTTGTAGGACATTAGCATGTGTGCATGAAGCTGGCATACATGTAACTGGATCAGTCTCAGGGCACCTTATCTCTTCTAACCCATAGGCATGACACTTGTGTGTCAGCGCACCTTATCTATTCTAACCCATAGGCATGACGTGTGTGAGACATGGTGGCAATTATATTTGTAATAATGTTACAGTCCTTTGGGGAGAGGTTTCAAATAGAGGATCAGGAGAGAAAGGGCTATGTAGATGTGTGGGTAAGTGGGTGGGTGAGCGGGCAAGTGGGTGAGTGATTGGGTGAGTGACTGAGTGCCTTACAGGGACAGAAGTAGATCACCATTCATTCTTGTCATTTCAGTGCTACATATGTCATGGAGTAGTCATATCATAATCCCAATGTACTTACTCACAGTCACTATCAGCTGTGCCGATCTGTGCTTGACAATGTACTTACTCACAGTCACTATCAGCTTTGCTGATCTGTGCTTGACAATGTGCTTACTCACAGTCACTATGAGCTGTGCTGATCTGTGCTTAACAATGTATTTACTCACAGTCACTATGAGGTGTGCTGATCTGTGCTTGACAATGTACTTACTCACAGTCACTATGAGCTGTGCTTAACAATGTACTTACTCACAGTCACTATGAGCTGTGCTGATCTGTGATTGACAGTGTACTTACTCACAGTCACTATGAGCTGTGCTGATCTGTGCCTGACAATGTACTTACTCACAGTCACTACGAGCTGTGCCGATCTGTGCTTGACAATGTACTTACTCACGTCACTATGAGCTGTGCTGATCTGTGATTGACAGTGTACTTACTCACAGTCAATTTGAGATGTGCTGATCTGTGCTTAACAATGTACTTACAGTCACTAAGAGCTGTGCTGATATGTGATTGACAATGTACTTACTCACAGTCACTATGAGCTGTGCTGATCTGTGATTGACAATGCACTTACTCACAGTCACTATCTGCTGTGCCGATCTGTGCTTGACAATGTACTTACTCACAGTCACTATGTGCTGTGCTGATCTGTGGTTAACAGTGTACTTGCTCAGAGTCACTATGAGCTGTGCCAATCTGTGATTGACAATGTACTTACTCACAGTCACTATGAGCTGTGCTGATCTGTGATTGACAATGTACTTACTCACAGTCACTATGAGATGTGCCAATCTGTGATTGACAATGTACTTACTTACAGTCACTATAAGCTGTGCTGATCTGTGCTTAACAGTGTACTTATTCAGAGTCACTATGAGCTGTGCCAATCTGTGATTGACAATGTACTTACTCACAGGCACTATGAGCTGTGCTGATCTGTGATTGACAGTGTACTTACTCACAGTCACTATGAGCTGTGCTGATCTGTGATTGACAATGTACTTACTCACAGTCACTATGAGCTCTGCTGATCTGTGATTGACAATGTACTTAACAGTCACTATGAGCTGTGCCAATCTGTGCTTGATGTAACCTATGTGACAAACCAAAGGTTGTTTTATTGTTTTTTATTTAAAGTAAACTTTCTGTCACTTGGTCTACAATCTGATTTAAAGGTATTACAAATATTTCAAATAACCAAAGCAAGTTGGTATTAGCAACTTTAGTTCAGTAGCATTTAAACACTGACAGCAGGTAGGAGTTCTATATTTAGAAAGAAAAAATATTTTTATGGAGGCCTGAGGGACTTAGAAGAGATGTGATAATGAGAAATGGTTGAGATGAACTTGTTACTCTTGTGTATGGAAAGAGAAATAGGGTGCAAAACATTTAGTGGTGTTCGTGTACAACTATGTTTGAAGAGACACTAATGAAGATAAGAGTGAAGAACTTTGACAAAGGACTCGGAATAATTAATACACCCCCAATATTGCCTCTGCCTCAATGATAGACTAAGATATTGCTAAAAGAGGTACAAGCAAGAGGTGTCACCGATCAAGCACCTGAATGTCTGTCTTTGAAAGCGCTGTATGTTTTATTTTAACAGGTTTCTGTAGTTTGAGATGCAGCATGTGCTCATGAGCTTTAAATACAGTCCTGTGGACACTTGTATTATATCCTTCGTCCTACACCTTGAACTATTACCTTGAAACACCCAGTGGATGGCTGGCATGGTCATTCTCAACCTCTGTAATGCACTAATGACTGAATCCTTGGTGAATTTGTACAAATTCTCACCATCTTCCTGTATGCATTTCTGTAACATACCTGTCCTCAGCTATACAGAGTTACAACAAAGGGGTTAACATTTAGCTAGGAAAATGTATCTATGATGCCTGAGTGTGGGATGGTGTTGGATGCCTTTGAAAGATCTAGATGTGCAGTCTATAATGATAAAGTCATACAGTAATGTTAGCCCTGGAGGTAACATAAATAAAACCATTAAAAAGTCACTTTCTTCTAATTCTGCAGTACATTAGGTACACCTTGTTTTGTTTTTGGATGTGAGGATCTTAAGAAGCCTAACCTTGCATTTTCATGATAATTATTAGTACTTGTGTTTTGCAATACAAATATCCAAAGGTGGGCCAAAGAAGAATATTTTGGAGTAATTACATATTTCCCCTAGCCATATGATGGTCAGTGATGCTAAACTGGAGTTGAAGTTGTGGTTACCCATCCTTTCATCCAAATTACATTTCTTCTTCTTCTTCTTCTTTCGACTTCTCCCGTTAGGGGTCGCCACAGCAAATCAACTGTTTCCATTTCTTCCTGTCCTCTGCATCTTGCTCTGTCACACCAACCACCTGCATGTCCTCTCTCACCACATCCAAAAACCTTATCTTAGGCCTCCCTCTTTTCCTGTTACCTGGCAGCTTCATCCTTAGCATATTTTTCCGAATATACTCTGCATCCTTCCTCAGCACATGTCCAAACCAACGTAATCTTGCCTCTCTGGCTTTGTCTCCAAACCTTCGAACCTGGGCTGACCCTCTAATATACTTATTCCTAATCCTGTCCACCCTCGTCACACCCAGTGCAAATCTTAACATCTTTAACTCTGCCATTTTCATCTCTGACCCCTGCCTTTTTGTCAGTGCCACTGTCTCCAACCCATAGCTGGTCTCACTACCCTCTTGTAGACCTTCCCTTTCACTCTTACTGGTACTCGTCTGTCACAAATCACTCCTGGCACTCTTCTCCACCCAGTCCATCCTGCCTGTACTCTCTTCTTTACCTCTCTTCCACACTCACCATTACTCTTCATCCAAATTACGTTTGAACAGACTAAAGGAAGTACTTTGCTTTATTTGGAGAGAAACACAGTTCCATGGACGTGGTATTTTATTATATGTACCTACCCCTCTGGCATGTTCTATTAATTTTGCAAAAATGATTTTGGTCCCTCAAGCAAGAGTTTATGATACCACAGGATTTGTGAATGTGTGATAGGTCTAATAGAACAGTGTCTTCTGAGTCTCTACATGCAAGATATGATACCAAGAAGTGAGATGAGACTTTGAGACCATCTGCATAATTTTTATGATTTAGGCCCTTCGTTTTTTTTTTTTTTTTTTTTTTTTACAGAGAAAGCATTGTTGTAATTCCAGCTTTGCCAGTTGAGTGGACAGGTATGTACCAAAACAGGAATTATACTCATTAATTGGTCAATGAGTGCTAAATACAGTGGAACAATTATGCTCTTGGATCTGGACTCCATGCATTTAGATGCAAGCTGTGCGGTAAAAAGGGACTTCTTACATTAGTAGATATGTGGTGATTGAAGGACAGCGCATTGTTGACATTGGTTCCCAGATCACTAACTCTGGACTCAATTTTCAGAGGGATGCTATCATTGTGATGGTTGCAAGGGGAGTAATGCTTGCTGAAGGATATGATTATACATTCCTTGGCATTAAATTTTAGGCCTTGGTTTTAACACTAACTATTTGTTTGTGACAGGCCAGCTTGTAGAATATTGGTGTCCTCTTGAGAGTTTACAATAGCATCAAGTTTTCAGCCATCAGCAGATTAAGTCAGCCACAAACTGTAAACATTAGCTCTGACCCCAGAGAAGTAAATACCAAAGAGGAGCAACCCAAGGACTCACCTCTGGGATACATCATTATAGACTCGTATTTTTGCGGCGGTAGAGCCACCCACCTTAACTTCCTGTGTTATTTTTGTGAGACAGTTTGTTATACAGATTAGCTAGGAGAATTTATCTATGATGCCTGAGTGTGGGATGGTGTTGGATGCCTTTGCCAGATCTAGATGTGCAGTCTTCACTGATTTGTTCTCATCTATTGCTTTGGTGACTTTTTTGAAGAAATCAATCGAATTATGTAGGCAGGACTTGCCCTTGATCCAAACTTGGTTGGGTTGAGAGTCTGTAGGTTACCTATATCCCTGTTTATTAGTTTCATAATGATTTTTTTCATAGCCATATACAAGAGACTGGTAAGGCATATGGGTCTATAATTACACAAGTCTATTGAAGCCCCATCTTTGTGCATGGGAATGACTGTTGCTGTCCTCCATTTACTCAGCACAAAGCCTGTTTTAAGGCTAATATTGAAAGGCCTCTGTAGCATATCTCTTAACCTCTTAAGCAAGAAATCTTTACAAAGTCAGTAATAATCGGGGGACAAAAGCCCCAAAATAGGGAACATTTTTAGAGTTTTTAAATATTGTTCTTACAAACCTAGAAAGCTGATAAAATAACAGGTTTAAATTAATATCGATTTTCTGAAGGGTTTGAAGTCTGAAACTCGTGCATCATTATTTTCTGACTTCAGTCTAAAATGATTTGCCAGAAAACCAAACTTTTATGTTAAACATACCAAAAAATATGAGATGAAAATCTGGACAGTTGAGAGGTATACCCTGTAGGCATTCTGACAAGTCATGTTTCAGGCTAACTGGCAGGCAACCTGGTATGGTATTTGGAGCAAGATAAATGGTGTTCTTGGTCTAAGATAGTGCCTAGAGAACGTTTTTATGGGATATTTGGAGGGGTGTTGATGATGGTATTTGATTTGAGAATATTGGAGGGGAGAGGGAGGTGAAGTCAGAGCTGAACTTGTCATCCAGTAGATCGACTATGCCTTCTTGGTCTGAGTATGTGCTATTTACTGTTAGTTCTGCACAGTGCTGAGTATTGTTTCTCTGGTTTCTAACAAAGGTAAAGAAGGCTTTATGGTTAGCCTTCACCTAGGTGGCTATTCTTACTTCCTATCTCACTTGTTTGATTTGATCAGGATCCAGAGTTCCTTGTTTATTTTAGCAAGAGTATTTTTGGTTTGTTCAATTAGATTTATTTTTGCATACAATAATTTTTTTTTATTATAGAGTCTCTTTATATTAGGGCTCCACCTTAGGAGCTTATTTTTGACATTGGCATTGTTTTTATTTCTGAGGGGGGCAAATGCAGCAATGCAGCTGTTTATCTGTATATAGAATTTGGCAATAAAGGATTCTGCATAAGCATAAGCAGTGTGGTCATTGTGGTGGAGAGGGCTTTTGAAGTTAGCCAGGTCATTATTCAGTTTTAATAGATTAGCCTTTGAATAGTCTCTGAATATACAGATATTGTAAGATGCTACAGGATTCAGTCTTACAGTGAATATGAATGACTAGTGTCCCAATCTGACCATGGAGGAGGTTACAGTCAGTGGGACCAGAGCTGGCCCATATTGGTCGAGACTAAGTTCAGCACTTTATCACCTCTGGTTGGAGTGCAGACTAACTAGTCCAGAAAGTTTGTATTTGTGAAGTGCTGAAATCTCTGAGCATATAAGTATGAGGATATACAAGTCTTCTGGTTTAAGGAGGGACGTCCCAGGAGAATGCTGCTTGACTTAAATCACAAGGACTCCATACAAGTTATGTAGGAGGTGTAGATTGAAGAAGACATGAGGGGTCCTGTAGTTAGCTATGATGTAAAAAGGGATTTTCTTCATAGTATGTTGGACGTGCAGGAGTTCCAGATCATTATCTTGCCTGACAAGTCTGGAGGTGAGATTTGTTTTTTAAGAATATAAATAATCTCCGTGGTATCCCAGAAGTCTCAAACAACCCACTAAACAAGTATAGTGGGTCCAAAAACAAAACAAGGTGATAGTTCTTATTTAAAGAAAATTATTAAGACTAGTGCATGGGGTGACTGTAACACTCCAAAAGTAATTTACAGGACACAGTGCAATGAATGTGATGCATTTTATGTGGGGGAGACTGTAAATAAACTTAAGTGTATAATTTCATGTCATACGGCAGAAATCCACTCTGGATGTAAAAATAATGCACTAGAAAAACACCTTGCTCTTTATAAAAGACCCACAGGTTTTAAGTTCCAGGTACTGGAACACATTGACATGGGTGATCGTGAAGGAGACATCCCGAATATAAATGTGAACTCATGTGGCAATTAAAGCTGAACTTGTTTAGGAAGCCAGGACTAATCTACTACTGTTCACTTAAAAGTGTATTGGAACTTAGAAAATTGCCACATTGTTTACATGACTAATTTTATTTTATTTTATTCTTCAAGTTAGTTTTAAATATTTAATCAGTTTTAATTTAAGTGTATATTTTGTTTCCATCATCATACATTTTTTTCTTTTTCTTGTTCTTTTTTTCACTTTATTCAAAATAATGTGTAATAGCAATACTAACTAATTACGCAATAATATTTTTGAAGATAGTTTTTAGGGTTCTTGTACACAGACCTGAAGAAGTCTAGAAAGACAAAAGTGATCTTTGTTAACAATAGGTTATGGAAATATATTTTTACAATGGATTTTTTGCTTGCAAAGTGTATATGCATATATTTATATATATTTTTAGATGTCTGTATATTTAATAAAGGATTTTCAACTGAAAATAGACTACCTACCCTGCTTGGATTACTTTCGAATACTTAGTAATTCTGTACAATATTTCAAATTATATATTTTTATTATTTTGTTGACTTAAGACGAGTTTAAGTTCGCTGTTTCTACTACCATTATCTGATCTGATTAATATACAGTGATTACCTAGATATATCTTCCTCACAGAGAAGTTTCTTTTTTTGTTAAGCATATAGAGACATCTCCACCTTTAGTGCATTCATCTAATGTGGTTTGCCAGCCTGTATGAGTTATTAGAGCCCTGCATTTCACTTGTCCTGAACCAGGTGTCTGTGACGCTATATATATATATATATATCGACATTTTCAAGGGTAATCAGAGTCTGCAGCACATGGAGCTTTTGTCAGACTCACAATACTGAACAGCAACACCTTGATGCTGCCTTGATGTTTTGCTGTGTTGGATGCTTTAGAAGTCTGCCATTGCCTAAAAAGGCACTATGGTGTGGACAAGGGTTTGGTCAATACACAGAAACCTTGATGAGGGGATGGGGTAAAAGCCATCCCTGAAAAAGCAGTTAGGACTGCCCACCATTTCTTCCTGGGCTGATTTGTATTGTACCCCATTTGAGTGTCATCAGAAGCTATGCCAGTTGTCTTTTCTTCAGTCTGAGGCATCATTCTTGGTGAGGCTAGAGTACTGCTTAAGGCTAGATTCATACCTACCTCGGACACACATTTCATGATCTCCTTCATGTCTCTTTTCATATAGTCCAGGGAGGTATATCTCCAATCATTTTCACCCACATTTACAATGACTGTATCACATATGTACTTGTGGTGCAAAGACGTGTATGCATGTGTGATGTAGTGAATCCTGGCCCCTGATAGGCAACAAACCATGACCCTCTGCTTGCCGCCTAGTTAGTGGTATGTTGGTGTGTCTCACTTTGGAGTCACCTTTGACTAGGATACTGAACTGTGTAAAGGTTTTCCCTATTGGATTTTGTGGTTTCATGGACTGTGCTGTGGGGTTGTGAATCTTCTAGGCTGTACATACGAGGCCTGTGTGGTTTAGATGCATTGCTTTTAAGAGCCTCAGCATATGTAAATGTCTGAGTTTGGTCTGACCTGTGTTTGATTGGTGTTGTGTGGCAGTGACAGACCACTTGTGTTCTGTAGAGGCTTTGTGTGACAGCTTTGCCTCCAATAACATTAAATAACCACATCTCTCACACACCATGCTAGTTTGTGTAAGTCATAGGTTGTTGTCAACAAATGTGAGACAATTATTACATTGTCTCAGAATACCCATTTCAACCAAGCTTGCTGCAGAGACAGCTGGTAAGTACAAATCCGTGGTCCCATATGGTTACTAATTTGGGATAAAAAAAGGGTGGGGGTAATGCCTAGAAGATAAATCTAAGTTTAAACAATGCTGAGAGAGATAGAGCATTTCAGCTCATAGATAAGGCCTTAGACACCCACATTGATGATATTCTCTAAAACAAGGGCAAAGGCCTCATAAGTGGACTAGTTTTCATTGATCTAACAAAAGCCTTTGGCCTAGTAAATCATGAACTAATACTAAGCAAAGGTACAGCATCAAGGTCCAGAGATGTCATTGTTCTGCTATACTCAGTTCTCTCATTAGGCCAATCATGGAGTACAATGCTCCCTGCAGATGTATATAACCAGGGATATGCCAAAACTGGAAATGTCCACAGAGGCTCCTCACAAAAAGAATACAGGGAGTAAAAAACATGTCCTACACAGACTGCATTAAAGCCCTATCTGTATTCTTGGTCTCCTATAAAGTATTGAGAGGAGATCTATGTCTGGCCTACAAAGCATCCTCTAATCTTGCTCAGATGGACCTGTTGCATCAGTAAAACAAATAGCATCAGAATTTTCTGATATAGGGACCTAAACCTCATGTGTAACATAAATAGGACAAGTTGGAGGGCCAGGTATGTGTCTCAGAAACTAACCTTCTCTGGAACAGGCTTAGCTTCCATGTCAAGAAGAGTTCTTCCTTCAAAAAAGCAGCACATTTCTATTCCACAACTCAGAATGCTACCAAGAACTAAAAAAAAAAACTTGGGATTTGCTAGATCTAAACCTAAACTTCCATCATCACATAAATACTACAAGGTAAAAAAAATCATCTCACTACCCTTTTGGGCAAAAATTATCTCCGTTTTTTTTCAATAGAAAGCAGAGTAGCATTTGGCAAAGAGGTCATTACAGCTTAACTTGTTTCTGACTTACCAATCATAACAAATGCTTTGAAGAAAAATAAAAGTGCTCTCTACAGACCATATCTAACAATGTCTTCAGATTAAATATATGTGCCGTCATCACAGAACATCACTGTAATGAGCAAACAAAAGCAGACAGACCAACAAATGCAACAAAAATGCACCCTATTTCTTGCATTTCAACACATGCACTTAGGCTTGACACCTTCCCTTTTTCTCTATCAGATTACCCAAAAGGAAAACAAGCTACAATATCAGATTTCAGTCACAAGGAACTGTCTCCTACTTACCCTTAGAAATAACCTTTACATTACAGATCACATTTTTTTCATCATTGCCTCCCTTCAATTAAAATTTTGACCACTTTCCCCTTCCAAGAATTCCACAATCATATCACAAGCTTCTACATACACAGGCCACCTGTAAATACTGTAGAAAAAAGGCACAACATAAGTGCCTTACACTGCAAAGTAACATCATTATTTACTTATCACTCTTAAACAATATTCACATCTATTCATCTCTTCTCTTTTTACCTCCCCTTCTACCTCTTTCCTTCCCCCTCCTATCCCTTTGTGTAAGTTTTACATACTGTAAATACTACCTCATTCATAAATTTAGTCAGATAACAGGCATGTGCAGAAGTTTGTTTTCATACATCTTAATCTGCATTGATCTGTTTTAACAGTGTACATGCTACTTTTCACTGCAATAAAACCTTTGCTATAATATCTGTTTGTATCGTACTTGCAAAACTACATATGAGTGTATCTTTGTTTTTCTCATTTTTTGCCTTAAATTCCAAGGCTGAACCTGAAAATGGTTCACTAGGAACTGTGTTCTATTGTGGTCAATAAATAAAAACAAAATTTAAAAAATGATGTTCAGAACTTGATAGTGTGGCTAGAATCATCTGCAATCAGTTTTTGGATTAACTAAAATTTTAATACTTAACTGAAAGTCCCAAACAGTGAACAATCCACCAAAAATCCCCAGCAGCAGAACCAACAAAACCAAGGTGGAAATGTATGGCAAGAAGCACACGAATCCTGGTTTATTGTACAAAATGTAAGCGCTTTCGCAATGATACCACACCATTTCATCAGACATGACACCATAGCTACCAAAACATTTTTATACAAGCTTGTTTAAAATCAATTAAAATTCATTAACTTATCAAAATAGAAGAAATTCCCTCCAAAATGAATTAACTATTTACTATCATATACTATTGGTGTATCCTGACAATAAACACTGAAAACAACTTATCTTAGCTTTCTTGACTTTAGTATGGGCTTCAAGGGAACATGATCATTTAACCCATAACTTCTATGTGCCCCCAGCCGCAATATCCATTGTAATTCAGAATTTTCTGTTCTATTAGTGAGATCTCCCTTCCTAATACTATCCTTAACCACTTGTAATACTTGAAATAAAAAGGTATGCTCACTTCCTACCTGCATTGTGTGTCTTGCAAGGGCACTATAATCATGGCCCATCTTTGTGCAGTACATGTGATCCCTCATTCTCTCTCGCAGGCATCAATTTGTTTTGCTTACTTTCATGCTTGTGCAGAATCTAAAGAGTTACAAGAGTTAAGGCATTCTGCAAGTCAAGTAACTAAACACATCTTGCACTGTGGTTTTGATGCCCTAAAATGTTCTTGCAGGGCAGCAGTCACCGGATCTGTCATTAGAAGGCATGCATGGCTTAAGGAACAGCCCTTGCCAGAACATGTCAAATCTAAATTGTTGGATGCCCCTTGCACAAAGACAACTTATTTGGCTCTAAGGCAGAAGAGGTCTTAAAAAAGATGGAAGAAAAAGCAAAATCTATGCAGACAGTTAATGATTTCTTACAGGTCCAGCCACCCAGGTTCAGCAGGCATTGTCCCACCAAGCACTGGTCCTTTCCTGTTCCCACTAAGCCAGTTCAGCCCAGACCCTGGGGAACCAAACCCCCCAGACAACAGCCACAGGGAATGCAGAGATTTAAGCAGTGGACTACCTCCACTTCAAAACCAGGGAGTTCTAAGCCACCCTCTTTTGTTAAGAACTCACAATGACTCACCTCCCCCACCCCTCTCTCTGCCCACCTTCACTTACCCTTAGGAGGAAAACTCTCCTTTCACGCAAGCACCTGGGTCACCATTGCCAACGACCACTGGGTTCTCAACTTAGTGTCCCAGGGATATAAATTTCCTTTCCACACCGTTCCAACCCCAAAAGGGTTCCAAGATCTACCTCCAAACCAGTTGGCAGAGGCGCAAAAGCAAGTCCTTTCCCTGCTCTCTATGAGGGCAGTAGAGCACATTCCTGCAGAACAGAAAGGTAACCAGAAAAAATGGCACCTGGTGCCCCATCCTCAATCTGTCCATTCTAACCACCTTCCTGTTGATTCCAAATTTCAAAATGCTCACTCTCCAGCAGCTGCTACCCATGCCAGCTTGAGACCTTAACTTTGTGTTGGAAAAGCTCATCCTGCCCCCCTTCGAACCAGTTTCTTCTGCAGGGCTAAAATTTCTCTACTGGAAGACAGCTTTCCTTCTAGTCATCACTTCAGCCAGAAGAGTCTCCGAGCTGCAAGCACTCATGGCTGTGGAACCCTTCATCATCTTCCATGCTGACAGGGTATCCCTCAGGACTAACCCATCCTTCATGCCCAAGGTGGTGTCCAGTGTGGCTGTCAACCAATTCATTCATTTTCCCACCTTTTTTCCTAATCCCCAGAACAAGGGGGAAAGGATTTTGCACTCTAGATGTGCACAGACAGCTCAGATTCTATCTAGACAGGACTAAATCCTTCAGAAAGTCTGATCAATTGCTGGTTAGCTTTGCTACAGGGGCAGAAGGCAAAGCCATCTCCATACAATCCATTTCCAAATGGATAGCACACTGCATCCGTTTCTGCTACAAACAGTATGGAAAACCTTCTCTCAAGGGGGTCAGGACTCACTCCACCAGAGCTGCTTCCACTTCTGCAGCTTTCCTCAGAGGATTCCCCACCAGGGGCATCCTGGAGGCTGCCACCTGGACATCTGTTCACACTTTTACCAGACATTATCACCTGCCTCTCTTCTCCAAATCTAGGGCAGGGTTTGTCTCTGGAGTCTTTCAGGACATTGACTGCCTCTACCCATTTCCTCAGCTTTGGGAATCAACCCAAATGTACTGACTGCAACAGTGAAACATGAAGAATATAGTACAGTTGTATACACTTACCTTAAATGTAGATGTTAGAGTGTATTCACTGTTGCAGTCCCAGTTTCCCTCCCTCCATCCCCCTTTTTTCTTCTCTTTCCTTAGAAGGGACATTTTGGTATTTACTTTTTACTGGTGGGGTTCTTCCACCAGAACCTGGCTCCTACTTGGGGGCTTCTGACAGGTTAGGGCAAGAAAAACTGATGTAATGGGTCTGTCTGCCTTACTTTATACTACTGATGACCTGACGTCAGTCCTGAAGCAACCGAAGCAGAAATACTAAGCCTCTGGTATTTGGGCCGGCTGTGGACTACCCTGGCAGGGATAACCCAAATGTGATGACTGCAACAGTGAATGCACTCAAACATCTACATTTATGGTAAGTGTACTTTTCTTACTGCAGTCAGTGGTTAGCATAAGCCTCCATTCCTGCTCAAGATAAGTGCCAGCTGAAACTGTAGTACTGTGGCTTCTGAATCACAGCACTTAACTCTGATCCCTTTATGTGGGAGCTTAAAAAAAGCACAGTCAGCAAATGATGTCATAGGTTCATAGGTTCATACTAGGCTATCTGCCCTAGGGCATTTATAAGCCTAACCAGAGTGTGTGTGGCTTTCACCACCCCTTAGGATGAGAATACTATACCCATTAGTTTGCTGTGCCTCTGTCCAGCAGTGACACAGAGATGATTCCCGGGGTAAACCTACGATCTCCCATCCACTCGTCAAGATTTCTCTTGAACAGAGTCAGTGAGGGGCTCTGCCTCACATGGACTGGGATTCTGTTCCATAGTGTAGGGAGTTTCTGGGTGATGAATCTGTCCCTCCAGCACGTCCTATTTATATCCGTGTTGAGGTTTAAGTCTCTTGCTCTCGTGGCTCTGGTGGATTTGGATTTTTGAGGTGGAGCATGTCCATTAATTCCGGGTTGGACATGGCCTTGTATGTCAGGCACAGATCACCTCTGAGCAGACGGTATGCGACTGAATAGAGCTGGAGTTTCTTCAGTCGGGCATCGTATGACATATGTTTGAGCCCCTTTATCCTTTTGGTGAGGAACTTTTGGGGTCTTTCCAACTGCTGCAGGTGTTGGGTAAGGTACATTCCGAATGGGGAGTTGTACTCAATCATTGGTCTGATAAGTGAAGAGTACAGGGGTACAATGACCTCTCCTGATCTGGATGTGAATCCCTTCATGCTCAGGTGGGCAATGTAGAAGGTCTTCCTAACCACTTTGGCAATGTGAGTGTCAAAAGAGAGGTTACTGTCAACTTGGGTCCCCAGGTCCCTGATAACTTCTTCCGTGTTTAATGGATTACCACCTATGTGGTAATTAGGGGTTACCTTGTTTTTCCCAAAGGGTATGACTATACACTTTTTGGCATTTAGCTTAAGGCCATGGCTCTGGCACCAGTTATCCATTTCTATGAGACCTCTCTGGAGGATGTCTGTGTCTGATGGAATGTCAATTATGGTGCCCAGTTTGCAGTCATCTGCAAATTTTGTCAGCCACAATCCCCCTATGTTTGCCTGCACTTCAGAAAAATAAATGCCGAACAAGTAGGGGCCCAGGACTGAGCCCTGTGGGACACCGCTCGTGACCGGCTTAGAGTCTGACATGGCACCAGCAACTCTAACCCTGTGTGTTCTGTCCTTGAGCCAGTTTGCAACCCATCTTGTGACATATGGGTTTACATGTAAGCTGGTGAGCTTTTCTATGATGCCCGAGTGGGGTATTGTGTTGAACGCTTTTGCTAGGTCAAGGTAGGCTGTGTGAACTGCCTTACCCTCATCAATGGCCTTAGTGACTGTTTCGAAAAAGTCAACCAAGTTCAAGAGGCAGGATCTGCCCTTGACAAAGCCAAATTGGGTAGGATCCAGTGTCTGTAGGTCCCCAATGTCTTTATTTATGAGTTCCATTATGATCCTCTCCATAGCTTTGCAGACAAGGCTCGTCAAGCTTATGGGGCGTTAATTTCCAGGGTCCGTAGAAGCACCGCCTTTGTGAAGTGGGACCACAGTTGCCGTATGCCATTCTTTGGGTACGTATCCTGTAGTAAGGCTAAGATTAAACAGCAGCCTTATGTGTGGGTTTAGTTCCTCATTGAGTTCGTGTAGCACACAGCCGGGGACACCGTCCGGTCCCATTGATGCTGTGTTTTTTGCTTTAGAGAGAGCAGCTCTCACCTGGGCATCTGAGATGTTTGGGAGGCTAGACTCTGGTGGGATAGATATTTCTCCTTTTGGGGGGGAGGGCAAATACACTTTACTTTAGTGCTTTCATCCACTTTCACAGGACTTCTTCAGAGCACAGGTCGATTTAAATGCATTTAAAATTCTATCACATGACCATGTCGTCACAGATCAGCACTCATTTACATATAGTCCCCCCGTACAGCAGCAATTAACTATATATACAGCCCCCCATACTATCTTCCAGTTGTCATTCAGTGTGTCAGATATCAATCTGTCATCCAGAGACATAACAAGACAACAAGATTTTTTGCCATACACTTCTATTTTATTCCATCACATAGATCTTGTGATACAATCAGAGGACAACGAGCAAGTCTTTTATTAATAGTTTATATAGCTGTTGTAGTTAAAATTCTTTGTTAAAACCTTTTAGTAAAAACAACTGTGGCAAACAATCCATCTCTTTTAAAAAATTGAGTCATGATAACCTAATAAATTGACCCCTAGGTTTGCAATGCAATTTATTTAAGAGGTAATAAATCTAATATTATTTTTAGGAGATATAGTACTATTAAATATTTGTTTTATCATGAGAATACATATTTTATTTCTGTTAAAATAGACAAAAACACACATAACTTACAACTGTGACAGCTTTGTCTTGTTGTTTTATTAATGAGGGGAAATATATAGTATTGTCACATAATCAACATACCATTTATGCTAAAACAGATATAGCTGTGGAACCAGAGGTTTAGTTTATATTTTTCTATGTACACATTGAGCTGCGTTTTATGTTGGTATGAAAAGTAGGCATTTAAGGACATTATATTTCAGAGCATATTTATGATTTGAAAAATAAAAATGTCAATAATGTGTTATACAAACATAACATTGTTTATCCTGAGTATAAAAAAAAATGTTTATTTATTAAAATGTATAAAAGGCACTTCCTGAGATGAGAGGTGTAGACATTAATAATCAAATGGAGCAGACAGAAACGTTATGGCAGCTTAGACTTCAAGCTAATAATGACACTGGTTATAATGACAGATTTAATACAAAATACCTTTTTTGTTTGTTTGAACATTTGTTTTTAATCTCAATGGTGATAATATGATATTTATAGTGTTATTTTTTTTGTAGTTGATTGTTGACATTTGAATTGATGTGGTAATCTGTCTGAGTTTAAAATGTTTTTAAACCAGATGTGCGTTTTGAGCTGTTTCCTTTAGAAGTCCCATGAACGTGCTAAAGTAAAGTGAATTTGGTATCATCTGATGGCAGTGCTTTTTTGTGGAACTGATTTTACTGAGCATGAATGTTCTATTACTGTTTTAGTTACGTTTGTGACAGCTCGCTAAGGTAGTTTACTGATGATTGTGGCTGCTGCTGAATCCACATTCCAAATACATACATGCTTTCACAGATGTTATTGGTTGAAAGAGTGAAATAAGGCAAATTACCAAATCGGGTGTACTTCAAATTAGTGGTTTATCATTCATCACTGTTTTCTGATTACACTGTCTACAAAGGGCATCATCTTTTTTGATGTTGCTTAGATAATTATTCCAAATGCCTTTGCCCTATCTGTGTAACATGTACACACATTAACCCTATTATTATAAATAGCTGCTTGCTTGATTGGGCAAGTTCATGGTTATAAAGTTGGAAAGAGCATGCACTTATCAGAACTGTTTTAACTACACTAAATTTATTTTTTGTCTGCAAGGGTTTCTTCAACTTCTTTATGGCATATTTCACAAGACTTCTTTTAATTGCCTAGGCATATCACAAATGACAGCAAAACTGATGGTACTATTACAAGCCAGCTGACACAGAAACGACTTCAGCGAATGTTAAAGTATTTATCATCCTGCAGTACAGAATTTAATTTAGGCATATTCACATCTCTTTACTTTGTGGTTGAGCAAATATGAACAAATATAAAAAAGTTGTGTGATTTTTCTTTGCTACAGTAAAAGAAAAAAAATGGGAGGTGATCACTATTAGGTGCTTGAAAAAAGTAGGTGCAAACTTTAGTTTGCTTTGAAGCTTAAATGGATAGGCATGTTATAATCACCATGATCAGTTGTCTAATACTGTTCCTATGTTCTAATTTTCCTTAATTTAGGAGATTTGGTCACAATATAATTATTAGAAGTTAGAAAAAAATGTAATCTATCTTATTCAAAAAAAAAAAAAAAAAAACAGAATATACTTTAGTTTGTACTGTACCAGTTATTGACTTTTACTGTATGTTTAAATGTTATATATTTAAGCTTATTTTCAGTTTATAAAGAATCAAGAAGATTTTTTTATCAGGAAAATTACAGGTGTGCAGAAAATTATTTAACAAGCTAGTTGAATAGTTTACTTTTATATTAATTTTCTATATCGACATTTTTGCCACTTAATAACCTGGGTTTGTAATACATGAACTCATATAAAAGACTGAAATTAGTATTTAAAGAAGACATTAACATCATACTACTATATGAAGATATTTTTTTCACAGCATATTCATTTATGGAATATCTGCCTCTTCCAGTAAAGAAGTAACACACTGTCTTGCCCTTTAAAAGCAGCTTAAGTGAGTTTGAGTATAAAAAACTTTTTATACTTTTTTCCAATTGGATGAAGTTTAAATAAAGTGATAGTCTTTGAGACTACATAGCTACTTTTTTTCCTAAGGGTATCACTATAAAATTACACAGTAGTCATTGTTATGGCTCCATAAATATGCACGTTTTAGATATCCATGTACCGTAAAGAATGTAAGGACATTTTATAGATACGAAGATACACTATGTTAACATCTTTTTTTGTAACAAGCGATTTTTAAAATCAGGTTTTGAGTATCTTTGATAGCAGTCATATTTATCATGGGTTCCTATTTTAAGTTCAAGATCAGTAGGTCTAATCATGCTGAATTGTTTGTTACATTGTTAACACAATATTGCTTTTAGTTTTTGTTTTTAGTGCCCTTAGTTTAACATGCAGTCAAGTTTGATCTGCATTTGTAGAACTATAAGTGCAGTCATTGAAACTGTAGAGTTTTAAATGCAGTTAGGGGAATGGTTTGCCAAGTCTAAAATTGCTACAGGTGGGAGAATTCCATTTTTTCCAAAGTACATTGATCTTGCAGTTGTTAGAGTTAATATGTATAACTAGAAGAATTTGAGGTACAACCCTACCTCCAAACTAATGGGTGAAGGGAGGTTGCTTCCTTCAAAAATGCTTTTAATATATGACAGTGACTTGTTATTTCTATAGACTCATACATATTTTTAATCAGTTTTAGGACTTGCACTGCCAGGTTTTGAACTTTCAGTAAAGTACCATCTATCACATGAATCAGGACAAAGATCTAAAGTTAGGGATATTTTTGTTCTTTTTTTGAGAAAAGTGATAAAATAAGTGAAATATATTAGAAAACATTTTCTGAAGAAAGACAAGTGCTCAGCTTTCATATCAAATATTACTTAGTAACTGTACCACCCACAAATATATACATTGTTACAAGGAAAATGGATATACTTTAAGACATAATCAGTCAGGAAGTATGCTGTTTACCTGCCTAATGGAATGCTCATTTGTCATTTGCAGCAAAACCTCGTTCAGCCATTGAAGGAGTTTGATGATGAATCCCTCATACCCAGCAGTCCTGCTACTGAGACGTCAGACAACATCAGCCCAGTTGCAAGTCCAATTCATACTGGGTGAGTTTCACAACAAATGCCATTTTATGTATATCTATATATATATATATACATATATAAAACAAATACAAGAGTGGGGACAACTAATCAGGATTTTGATCTGTATGGCTATTTCATGTTGAAACATAGCTCACAAAATTCTCTGCATCTTTAATCAGTATCAAGGGATTGCATTTTAATTTACCAGTAAAATTAAGACAAAGTGTTAAAAAAGTTTAATATTTTTAGTTTGTTTTTGTTTCTGCAGCATACCATTTAAACAAGACTTTGTGGAAAACTGGAAATGATTATTTGCATTAAAATCTGTGAGGCACATTGACATTGTTTGTCTCTTTTTGCAGAATATACATGCCTAAATCAAGGCTTTCTCATGGAAATTAGCACAGGATATAACAGTACACCAAACACATCTCATGCAAAGTCACAAGTGTATTAATGCACATGGCTAGTGACTGCATATGTTCATCCTTGACCATGAAACTGATGCATAGATTTTTATCCTTGAGTGCCTTAATTGTTTGTATAAAACGTGGCTTCAGCAAAATATGTGTATCATCCATAACCTTGTACTCACGAACATGGGGTACCAATGTACCTCACCCAGTGTAATATCTCTGCTCATCAGATCTGACCATAAGGCAGTATTACTTGAAATACAAATTAAATCCAGGGATCCAGTGAAACCAAAAACCTTTAGGAACTATTCCAAGGTTAACCTCGTCTACTAAGCAATACCATGGCTAAATTCCAAGCATCACCAAACCAGTAAACACCATAGAATACACTGATCTATTTACAAAATCCCTGTACATACAGCCATATTGATAGTTGTATACAGCGAACTGTGCACACAGGTATTAAGAATAAGACAAACTCAAAAGACAAGCTACCCTGGTGGAATAACAATATCAATTGGTAATACAACAAAAGAAGAAAAATCTTGACCAGGCGTAGGTGGATCAAAGCCCAGCATGCTAAAACCCTCCTGACCAATCTAAACAGACAGTAAAGAGGGTTAATTACTACTTAAAAGGCTAAATTTGAAAAAGAGGATTAGTTACTACTTAAAAGGCTAAATTTGAAGAAAAAATATCTTTTCAGGCAAAAGACAACCACAAAGCTTTCTTCCACTATATCGGTAACTTCAGAGGAAATAAACAGGAATGAAAACAACTTATTGTAAATAGCATCACTCACACTGAACTGAAGGCCATTGCCAGCCTTTTGGCTGACAGTTTTCTACTCAAATTTCTACCCCCCCCCCCCCAATAGTTCAAAGGAAATGCCACATAACACAATTCTCCCAGCCATTACTAGAGAATAAGTCATTAATGCACTTTCCAAGGCTCCAATAACATCCCATGATGTTTAAAAAATAACAAGAAACATGACCTTTTAGTCTACTTGAATCTCTTTTCAACAGGAACCTTCAGTCAGGTTTTGTGCCAAAGGAATTAAAGATGGCTACAGTCATTGCCCTGCACAAACGAGGTCTGACCACTGATCCCAGTAACAACAGGCCCCTAAGTCTTTCCTGCCTCATATGTAAGGCCATCGAAATAATCATCATGGACATTATAAATGAGGACATGGGTAACCTGCAAACATTGGACCAGTCACAGTTCAGCTTTGTTAAAGGAAGGTCATGCCTATTAAATCTGGTTGGACTTTTTTAAGAGGGTTACCAAAACATGTGATGAAGGTAAGACTGTGCACACAGCTTACCTTGACCTGGCAAAGGCACTTGATACAATACCCCACTCAGGCATTACAGACAAGCGCACTAATTTAGGTATAGACCCTTTTTCTCACCTGCTGGATAGTCATCTGGTTCACTGATAGGACCCAGGTGGTCAAAATTGGTGAGGCCACCTCTACCAAGAGGCCAGTGGACTAGCGGAGTCCCCCAGGGCTCGGTATTGGGGCAACTTCTTTTTGGCATCTATTTCTTTGAAATGAAAGCAAATGCTGAAGACTTATGGCTGGCTAAGTTTGCAGATGATTGCAAGCTGGGGGTTATCATCAACTCCCCTGCAGACACTATCATTCTACAAGAAGGTCCATCTCTGACCAGCAAATGATGCCAAAGCCATGGTCTTATACCCAGTGGTAAGAAATGCATAATTGTACCTTTTGGGAATTCAACCATCTTGGCTAAATACCATGTTGATAATAAGACCCTAAGAGCCAACCCAGTGCTCAGGGATCTGGATAAGCACATAGACAGTAGCCTTACCTTCAACCACCATGTCCACAGACGTGAGAAAATCCTTTTATGTTGCACAGCTTAAAAGTCAGGGCATGGCATCTAGGTCCAAAGAGGTCATTATCCCACTGTACTCCGCCCTTATCAGACCAATCATAGAGTACAGTGCACCCTTTGGTATGTACCTGACCAAGTGTATACAGCAACTGCAGTGACCTCATAAGTCCCTTCCAAAAAGAATACAAGGTGTAACAAGTCTGTCTTATTCAGAGTGCCTTAAAGCCCTTTCCCTCAACTCAGTCTTTTATAGATAGCTGAGGGATGATCTGTGCCTGGTTTACAAGGCATCCACAAACTCCACACTTATGAATCTGCTACATATTTGTAAGTCAAATAGTACCAGACATACAAGGTCTAGGGACCTGAATTTTGTCTGTGACTTAAACAGAACCTGCTAAAGAGACAGATATGTGTCCCAGAGATTGTCCCTTCTATGGAACAGGCTTCCCATCCATGTGCAGCTGAGTTAATCTATTACCCAGTTTAAACACAAGTGGATTAGGAATAGGAAAATTACACTGGGCTGGACACCCATGTCCCTTATGGAAAGAGGTAACTCTAAATGCCTGGCCATCAACGTCCTATTTGAATGCAGGACATAATTATTTTTTCGGGAAAATTTGGGTAGGCTTAGAAAGACTCCCCAGGTTGTTAGCCCAGTAACAGTCTATGAATCTGTGACTCTATGAATATATGTTCAGCAGATATTTTACTTCAGAAAGCAGTCAATATGCCTATATGTGCATTCAGCAGCTATTTGTCTGTTTGTCTGAGAGGTGCAGAAAGGGCTGCAAATGTGTACGTGTGTGTGTGTGTGTTAATTTGTGTTGTGGGAATGGATTTCATCTAAATATGCCCATATAAAGTTGCAATGTACATGTTACTGTAACTCACAGATGTATGTAAACAGCTTGGGTCAGCCTTAGTACACCTAATTTTCTTTTTCCATCTTTCAACTTGTAATATGAGATTTCTGTGTGTTTTGCAATGTTTTCATATTTCTTACTGCATATTATTATGGTAATTATGTTAGTATGACTCCTGTATTTGGGCGCCTATGTAAATTCTGCAGGTGTGTTTGTTGCCTTATATTGATATCTTATATCCACCAAAGTGGTCCAAGTCTTGGCTGAGAAGGGTTCCTGGACCTTTCTATCCAACACAACCCAGTTAACAAATCAATGAATAAATGAATAAACACATTGATAGGTATTTGGGACATTGTATGCCACCATTTTAATGCTGGAGGTCATAACTGTGCATTCTTGCTCTTAAAACCAAAAAAGATGGCTACTGCCAAAAGAGTGACCATGTTTTTATACTGTTACAAAAACCTTATTATTACTGATGTATTTTGTACCATCTCATGCCATTTTCCTGCATTATCTACACTTTCTACTCAACCACCTCATTGTGACAGTAATTAATACTTTTCCCTGTCATGTTTTGCGCAGGTATGTTTACTTCAGTACTTTGTTCCCATGTGTACAGCATTTTACTACCCTTTGTTTGACCAAGACTCTGGTGTCATTGAAGACTACTAGATACTTCTACCTCCACTCCCTGATGCTGTTTCTTACTCATCCCACAAGCCCACCATGATCCTGTACTTGTTTGCTGCAGCTCAATATCTAGAACTCATTCCTCTTCTTCTGTAGGATACTTGCACAGTGATACAATCCCACCACGTGGCACAGTGATACAATCCCACCATGTGGCACAGTGATATAATCCCACCAGGTGTGCTATTATCTTCTCCTTCCACCCCACACTTATGGCATTTGTCTTCCAGGATCCACTCCCATCCCCCATATGGTTATCAGCTACACTTTCCCTCCCATACCTCCTGCATTTCCCTTCTTATATAGCTTCCATGGATAGTGATGCACTCCCACCACAAATGTTTATTTACAGGTAACCATTTGGTATTCCAAGACTTGTTAATCCGAGTCCCAGAATAGAAAGACCAAATGACCGAAAATGCAGATTTACATACTAAGTCTGAGATTGCCCTTTCTCAGAATATTCCCTTTTCTCTGAGGCATGGTGATCTCAGAATTGGTATATATAAGTTTGTGGTGGGGGGTGTCTTGCCTCCTACTCACATTGTGGGATTGCAGACAGAGGCTTGCCCTAACTTTAAAGGAGAACAGTGATGTTCAACGTTTTTACAGTTGTGAAAGATGAACTTACCATAGCAGTACATGCTCGAATGATCAGTACTGCAGTAGCCTTAGCTATATGGATTATATCATGCCAATGATATAACAGCCTGCCGTGCACTCAAACTATCAAGCAACTTGAGTTGGGCTGACTAAAAGACAAAGTTTGGCTGCAAAGCCTTTCAGTGCTTTCTTGCAGCTGAAGAGTATGCTTCTCTGAGGCT
Organism: Protopterus annectens; assembly: GCF_019279795.1. Classification (NCBI taxonomy): domain Eukaryota; kingdom Metazoa; phylum Chordata; order Ceratodontiformes; family Protopteridae; genus Protopterus; species Protopterus annectens. Next base: position 453,680,095 of record NC_056743.1, read on the forward strand.
TTCGAGGATTGCTGGTCGGTTAATGCTTTCCTTTGCTGGGCAGATAAGTTCCCTTTGGGGGGGCTTCCATTTTCATATATTTACTGATGTTTTATTACTTATCTCTTCAGGAAAGTTATTTTAAAGCTAGTAGTATTGTGTTTTAATTGACTGTCTTGAGACTGTTATCTGCTTTTAAATGGAGCACTTATTTTTTCTGTAAGTTTAATGTTGTTTATTTACCTATCTCTAATTTTTATGAATCAATGAGACAGACCTATCTGAATTGTTGATTGACCAGCACTGTGATAAAAAAATACTTTTTGTTTTCTGAATCATGCTTTAACCTCCCATTTTTCTGGGGTTTTTTTGGACAGATTCTTGGTCAGTTTCATGGTGGATGCCAGAGGAGGATCAATGAAGGGCAGCCGACATAATGGGCTACGCATTATCATCCCACCTCGAACCTGCACTGCTCCAACAAGAATCACATGTCGCTTGGTTAAGCCACAGAAACTGGCAAATCCACTGCAACTGGCTGAAGGAGAAGGGCTAGCAAGCCGAATAATTGCACTAGGACCAACAGGAGCACAGTTTTTGGGGTACGTTTTTATTGTTTATACGTCACCATTTCTTATTTAGAATATATATATATATATATATGTGTGTGTGTATATATATATATATATATATATATATATATATATATATATATATATGCAGAGAAAATGATTCTGCTTTGCATGTGTACCTGCAGATTACAAAACTTTAGTAAATTACTAATAGTGAATATCTCTGCCGTGATTTTAGTAGCCCCTCCTGTAAGCAAAGTGACTGGACACAGGAGTAAAGAATATGTCTCCTTTGTCATCTGCTGCCACAGCCGTGGAAGGAGACAAATTAGAAAACAACTTCCTGTCTAATCCAGTTTGTCGTAATCACCTCTTGACTATGGTATGACCCAGTAATGTTCTTCAATGTGCTGTTGGTGATGTGACATATGCCAACAAATGAATCAGAACAGATGATCCCATTCATTGACCTTTGACTGGTAAGGTTATAACCCAAACGTGATTTTGGTAGGGAAGCTGCATGCAGAGTCAATACTGTAAGGATATAATCTGGAGATACTGTGCATTAGTTGGACAAAATCTGCAGTTTCAGCTAATAATGCCATTCTTTCCATAGGGATACTTTGCATTAAGAAGCTTTTAGCTGCTACATAAAGTTAATTTAAAAGGCAGAGAAATATGCAACCATGACAATATCAGATGATGATGGCAGAGGCAGCACTTTCAGTTGTGATCAACTCGTAATCATTTGAAAGGCTGGGACTCCAAATGCAGATTCCTCTAATGTGGAGGCTGAATAGCTGAGAATCTTGACTTACATATACTAAGTCTGAGACTGTGATTTCTTGGTGTATTCCCTTTTCTTCAAGGTATGGCAAGCTTGCCACCATTCACTCGGGGTTGTACAGAGCTTTACCCCTGCAACAAACAGGTTTAAAGTAGAAAAGCGATATTCAATAGTCACTCTTCTGCATTTCAGTCTTCGTTTTTTTTTTCAGTGGGTTGGGACTCGACATTGCGAGTCCTGACATTTCATTTGGGAGCCAGCATGAGTACTACAGACATCTGTTGCACAGGGTACCATCACGGGCACATCTATAGCCCATGAGACCACCACAGGCACATCTGTACAGTGCAATACTGTAAGCAGGTGAAGTCGCACAGGGTACCATCACGGGCACATATGTAGCACATGATACCACCACAGGCACATCTGTACAGTGCACTACTGTGAGCAGGTGAAGTTGCATAGGGTACCATCATGGGCACATCTGTAGCCCATCATAGATGAATGAGAGCTATAGTGATTTTTAGCTGTAAGTAAAAGGAAGGTTTTAATCCTATGGAGAGAGCCAAGTTTTTTGTTGACAGTTTTTATAGTATTGTTGATATGGATATCAAAGTTCAGATTGTTGTCAGTGGTGATACCCAGTAGTTTGGTGGTTGGGTCAGGTGATATAATAGTTTTATTGGTGGATATAACTGAGAAATCAAAAGGAGAGGACATGTGAGTAGGAGAGAAGAGGAGGAGTTTAGTTTTTTTTTGGGTTTAGGAGAAGGCACCGCTGTGTGAACCATTGTTCAACTGTGTTAAATACTTTCTGGGTAAGAGAGTGAAGTTCAGAAGAGGATGTGGCTGAGCATATCAGTGTGGAGTCATCAGCGTATTGTATGCATGTGGCTTGAGGGGATGGCTAGATGAAGATCATTAGTAAATATGGAGAAAAGAAGAGGTCCAAGGATGGATCCTTGAGGGACAGCAAGGGTAACTGCAGGAGGCTGGATAGAGACTTGTGCCATAGTACGGCCTGTTGTCTTTTATCTAGGTAGGACTGGAACCACTTTATGGAAGATATATCGTGACAGGGATTTAAATATTTTGATGAGAATCTGGTGATTTACCATGTCAAATGCTTTAGACAGGTCAATGAATAGTGCTGAAGAAAGATTGTTAAGGTTGCGGTTTTTATTGATACAGTCAGTGAAGGAAAGAAGGGCAGTGGTAGTGCTACATGAAGGTCTGAATCCATGTTGACAGCTGGAAAGTAAGTTATTTTGGGTTAAGTGGTCAAGTAATTGTTAATAGATGCATTTCTCCATGATCTTTGCCAAAGGAGAGAGAAGGGCAATGGGGCAGTAGTTAGAGAGTTCAGTGCAGTGTCCACATTTATGGAGAGGGATAATATGGAATATTTTCCATAAGCTAGGGATATAACTTTCAATAATAGTTCTTTTGATCAGAATGGAAATGGGATAAGTGATAGCTTTGGCTGATTGTTGTAGAAATTCAGCAGGTAGTTGGTCTGGTGAGGGAGAGCATGGTTTTAGTTTCTGTAGTAGGGTTAGAATATATGTTGTTGGGACAGGTTGAATATGAAAAGGAGGGGGTGAGGTTGATTTATAGGAAGGTAGAGCAAAGTTATTAGGTGATAGCTGACTAGCTAGTGTTTGGATAGCATTAGTAAAAAAGGTATTGAAAGCATTGGCTGTATTCATGGGATTTTTGTGGTCAGTATTTTGAGGGTTTGGTGTAGTGGATTGACCTGGATGGGGTAGTTGGTTAATGCTAGTCCAAAATTTTTGTGGGTTGTTTTGGTTAGCTTGTTGAGATTGTAGGTAGCTTTTTATTGGAAATTATAGCTTTCTTGGTATCATTTCTTAGCTGTCTAAAGGTTTGTTGGTCTACAGGGTTTTTAGTCATTCTCCATTTTGCCCAAAATTTATTTCTAAGATGTATTTTGTGTTTGGTTTCTTTTGACAGCCATGGTGCAGAGCTGGTCTTAATTCTAATTAATCTGGTTGCAGCATGGTGGTTAAGAATGGCAAGGAAGTTAGAGTTAAAGTAATTAATGGCTTCTTCTAAAGGGGGTGTCGCAAGAGAGACCAGTTGCAAGCTCTTAGTTCCATTTGGAGTAGATCAGGGTTAAAGTTCTTTTTAGATCTGATGTTTCTGACATATGTTGGAATGGGAGTATTGGTTTTATGCCTGATGATGTAGGTAAGTAAGTGGTCACTTATATCATCAGGGAGGGTTCCAGAATCATAAATGAGAGGATGATGGTTTATGAGAATCCATTGTTTCTTGTTATATTTGTTTATCCTGGTGGGGGAGGTAATGGTTTGTGAATACCCATATAGGTTAATGTGGGTGGTAGGGGGGCTGCTACAATAGCAGTTCCAATCAATGTTTATATTGCCTAGGATTATGGTTTCTTGGGGCAGATGTTGGGAAAACCAACAAAGGATATTTTCCATGGTGGCAGTGTTATTACCAGGTGGTAGATACATACAGATAATATAGATGTATTTGGCATTGTTAAGATGAAGTTTGGAGATAAGAATTTCTGCATTGGAATGTAGAGGTAGTATCTTAAGTAGAATAATAAGCAAGCATATAAACAATGTTGCTCATTAGCTGCATGTATCTTACAGACTGATAGTATGAGATACAGCAAGCATAATGCGGACAGACTTGTAGTCATGTAAATAAAGTTATTGTTATACTCAATAAAATAACCAAACACACAAGAAAGATATAAACCTAAATGTTAGGCTTGAGAGAGAATGGAGTAAAATTAGGGTAATCTAAATGTGTGCAGCTATAAGTCATATTCTGTCAGGGCAGGCAGAGAGAAAAGCAGTGATTCACACAAGGAAATACATCATAAGAAATATGATGCAACTGAAACCAAAAGGTAGGGGGGGTCACTGAGGTGAGTAATGGTATGCACTAAGGGGAAGCGTTTCTTAGGTTCACTGGTAGAAGGATGTAAGGCATGATTCATAAAATAAATGAGGAGAGTTAATGAGGACATCACTGCACCTGTAGTACAGGTAGGGTCAGTAACAGGAGTGAGAGAGACAGGTGAGTACAGGTAGTAAGGACATGACTGCAGTTGTAGTACAGCTAGGGTCAGTAATAGGAGTGAGAGGGACAGATGAGTACAGGTAGTGAGGACATCACTGCAGTTGTAGTACAGCTAGGGTCAGTGATAGGAGTGAGAGGGCCAGGTGAGGAAAGGTAGTGAGGACAGCACTACTGTTGTAGTACAGGTAGGGTCAGTGATAGGAGTGAGAAGGACAGGTGAGGAGAGGTAGTGAGGACAGCACTAGAGTTGTAGTACAAGTAGGGTCAGTGATAAGAGTAATACGGACAGGTGAGGAGAGGTAGTGAGGACAGCACTACAGTTGTAGTACAGGTAGGGCCAGTGATAGGAGTGAGAGGGGCAGGTGAGGAGAGGTAGTGAGAACATCACTGCAGTTGTAGTACAGGTAGGGTCAGTGATAGCAGTGAGAGGGACAGGTGAGGATAGGTAGTGAGGAGAGCACTACAGTTGTAGTACAGGTATGGTCAGTAATAGGAGTGAGAAGGAAAGGTAGTGAGGAAATCATTGCAGATGTACTACAGATAGGGTCAGTGATGGTTAGTGGGGTGGACAGGTGAAGAGAAATGGTAAGCACATCACTGCAGTTGCAGTAGAGGTAGGGTCGGTAATAGGAGTGAGAGGGACAGGTGAGGAGAGGTAGTGAGGACAGCACTACAGTTGTAGTACAGATAGGGTCAGTGATAGGAGTGAGAGGGACAGGTGAGGAGAGGTAGTGAGGACAGCACTACAGTTGTAGTACAGATAGGGTCAGTGATAGGAGTGAGAGGGACAGGTGAGGAGAGGTAGTGAGGACAGCACTACAGTTGTAGTACAGATAGGGTCAGTGATAGGAGTGAGAGGGACAGGTGAGGAGAGGTAGTGAGGACAGCACTACAGTTGTAGTACAGGTATGGTCAGTAATAGGAGTCAGAGGTACAGGTGAGGAGAGGTATTGAGAACATCACTGCAGTTTGTAGTACAGATGGGGTCAGTGATAGGAGTGAAAGGGACAGGTGAGGAGAGGTAGTGAGGACAGCGCTACAGTTGTAGTACAGGTATGGTCAGTAATTGGAGTGAGAGGGACAGGTGAGGAGAGGTAGTGAGGAAATCATTGCAGATGTACTACAGTTAGGGTCAGTGATAGTTAGTGGGATGGACAGTTGAAGAGAAATGGTAAGCACATCACTGCAGTTGCAGTAGAGGTAGGGTCAGTGATAGGAGTCAGAGGGACAGGTGAGGAGTAGTAGTAGGGGATCCAAGGCAGTTAAGGCATAAGTAGTTTGAAGAAGTTGGGCAGGATGGGGGTGTTATCAAGGGATTTGTAGAAACTAAAGGCAGAAAGGATTGAGGTAGTTCTGATACAGGGAAACGGTCTGTGACTGGCTTAGTAAGGGGACTAGGGAAGTTATGGTGAGGACAAAGTCTGTGAGTGAAATAATAAGATAAGGTGATAGCGGGTGGTAAGGTACCAGATGAGTTATAACATAGATAGATAGGTAATAGAAATGAGGGGTAGTATGAGGGGTGGTAGTAAGGGAATCAGGTTACTGAAAGTAGAAATAAGGTAAGTGATGGGAATGATAGGTAAAGCTGAGAGTAGGTAGTAAGTGTATCTGGGTAGCTGGAGCATAGCCAGGGTCAGTGATGGGTATGTTGGTTGCGGGTTATGAGAGATAAGGTGTTACTGGTGTAGTAATGTGTATGTGATATGAATGAGAGGGCAGAGTGAGGGGCATTAGTCAGTAAATGAGTGGACTTAAGTCCTGTAAATAAGGAGATAGTGTGGGTGTCTTTGTGATGGTTAAGGTGTCACAGGAGTTACTAATAGTAAAGACTGGGAAGGATGAGGGGAGGAAGTAAAGATACCGTGGTAACGGTGTTGTGTAAGAATTGCCAACTGCACATTACTCTCACAAATTACCAGTACCACTCAGAACCATTGGAGCCACCTGCATTGGATAGCTATCAGCTTGACATATCAAACAAAATCAAATAACATTCCTACCACTTCTCTCCTTGGGATCTAGACCCACTCAACCAATTTCATTAGTGAGAATAGACTTGCACCCTTGATCAAGTGCCTGAGAGCACAGCCATGAATTTTTCATTACAGTACCCACAACACAGGTTGTATTCATGCCATCTTTTCCAAAACTGACATACTAGTAGGTACAGAAATGCACACCAGTCGAATATCTGCAGTGCACTGTCAAAATGAAAACAGTGCCCAAATATTTGGTATAAAACAAGCCAAGAAAGTTTCATAAGTCACAAACTAGGAGAAAGGTTATGCATCACATCATAATGAGCAAATCATTTGAAGAAAAAGCTCAAGCATTAGATTTTAATTATAAAACGTGTTGGACTTCCAAATGCATTTACTTTCCTAGCTTGTTACCAACTTTCCTGTATGAAGGAAAATCAAAAGTAGTTTTGTATTTGTTCACTTCTGTCCCAAATCAACTAATATGTTGCCTGTTATCACAGTACCAGTAGAAAGGAATATCATGTGTGGGTCTTTATCATGCAGCACAGTATAACACTTGTTTTGTGTTTGCTTCCTTTACATAGCCCCGTGATTGTGGAAATTCCACACTTTGCATCTTTACGACATGATGATCGAGAGCTGCTCCTGCTTCGCAGTGAAAATGGGTCTGTGTGGAAAGAACACCGAAACCGGTTTGAAGAGGAGAAACTGGAGCAGTTGCTGAATGGGATGGATGAAGGTATGAAACCTCACTGGGTTTTGAAGAGTCAAGTGATAACCACTGGTAAAACGTGCACATCAGTTAATAAAACACTTTTCCTACATTTTGAAAAGAATGGAGACTCACTGCAGATTTTGTTATTGTAATGAAAACAGTTTTACTGGGAATGTAACCACACCTTGGGCCTACCATTCACAAGAGATCTGAATCATCTTCAGCTATACAACCTCCAGCTAGAGTTCATTTATTGTGCACTTATGTTAATTTTCAGTTCCCATTTGAAATGTCGGCACTTGAAATGCCAAGTGCTGACAAGTTGAAAAAAAGAAAACATGGGAAGAATGACTCTCAAAAATTACTCTTCTTAAAGCTACTTTTGGGGGGTGGGGCAAGCCCCTTCCACCCACCCATCCAAACTGATATATACCAACCCCAGGATCTCCATACCTCAGAGAAAATGAAATATCTTGAGAAATGACATATAAGTCAGTCCATTTTTCAGCCATTCAGTCTCCATATTTCAGGACTACAGCTCCCGACATTTCAAATGGTTGCCTAATTTAGCTCATGAAATATGTGCAGCTAGATAAATGTAATATACAATTTCTCTGGCAAAATCTGAAAAAGTAGAAGAAAAGTGTAGATGACAAAGTGACAACTAATGTTACTCCATCTTCCAAAAATGTACTGTATGAACAATTTAGCTTTTCTCAGAGATGACAGCTGCACCTGATATAACATTTGTAATAAATGTATTATTTAACCAGTTTCAGTTCTGATAACAGTCTCTTTTTACACCTTTGAGAGAGCAGTGTTAGTTGGGTCTTATCCTGATGGTTAAGAATAGTTAAAAGAAATGCTGCATATTCTGTATTGCCTTTACACCCACATACAAACACTCCCCAAAGTGGTGTTACAATCATATAAAATAGGGAGAAAAGTTCATGTTGCCTATTTTGAGCTAGTACTTTTCACTGCTGGACTTCACTGTGCCTTCTTGCAAATAAATATAACTATGTTATTCCTTTTATTCTGAGTTAGTTCTTATGCCTGAAAACTATTATTTTGTTTCTGTTATTTCACACAAAATAATACCTCCATCAAATGGCAGTCCCATAATGCATAAACACTATAAAGCATTATAAAGCAATCCTTCATACAAGTAAAGTTATCGCTTAAAACCTAAAAAAGTAAACATTAACAGGAAGTCATAGTTTTCAAAGTGAAACTGTTAAATTGCAAAGCAACAGTTTCTTTTTTATTCTGGTGTACTTATATTTATCAAAATATTATAAAGCTAGAATGCAGCATTGTTTTTTTGTAAATACCTTTATAAAACTATCAGTTAAGACACAGGCAAACATACACTGACAGAAAACTATATTAACATTTTATTACATTTACTTGCATTATATACCACTTGTCTCTTCTTTCTTTGTGATTATCAGTCCAGTATTACATAAATTGCTGAATTCCTGCCTTTCCATTAAATCTATTCAGCATGTATTGTTCCCACAGTTTCCATTTATTTCTATGTCATTTGCTCCTTCCCTTTTCTAAAGATCCTTTTCCCAGTTCTTTTATCTCTCTTGTAATATTCAATATTTCAGATGCAGTTGGTTTAGACTTTAATTTCCATTGTCTAGGCAGCTAGCAGAATTACACTTAATAAGACCTTACTATGTGTAGACTATTCAGTTCATATGTCCCAGCTCAAAAAAAAAATCGTACCCTTAGTTATAGCCTTTGCTCACCCAAAATTTCTGACAGAGTACTATGTCAGGAATTTAAAAAATCTGCCAAGTCATTGCACTCCCAAAATATGTTCCCAGTTTTCTTCCCCATCATGTCTCCCAACATTTGCTATCTACCTGAGGAAAACTTCTTTGACGTCTGCTTGTGGTATAAAATACCTATGCTAACACTTTCAAGCAAAGATTCTAAACCTTCTGGACTTTGTTGCATACTAAGGAGCCATACATATGTCCTTCCATTGTTTTCTTGTAAATTGCTTTTTCAGTCTGTCTGTCTGTCTAATCATTCCTAACCTTCTCTGATTGAGTCCTCTAGTTATCAAGCAATATTTTATAGGCCCTACTAATTATCCCTTTTTATCAGCAGTTTCTGTTCTAGATTTGATTAAGAACACTACCAGAGTGAGTTTTTCACTTAAAAATTTTCTAATTGAAGCACTGTTATATGGTTATCTATAGTAAGACGCAAGCAGTTAAAATGTTTTTCGTTCCTTTAGTCTTATACACAGGTCAGGCATATTTTGCCAACTAGAGGAGAAGTTGAGGATAACAATTAATAAAGAGCTGAAGGGCTTTATCTAGGAGAGGAAGATGGCAAGAGTCAAGTGGGATAAGCTGATTCTTCCACTAGAACAAGGTGGATTGGGATTATCCAATTTGAAGGGGTATTTCAGAGCAGCACAGTTAGGGCTCCTATACATAGCACAAGCAGAACACTATAATTCAAAGTGGAAAGGGATGATGATGAAACAGGGGAGAAGCTCAAGAGACAAAGAGTGAGTGGGATTTTGGATGCAGAACTTTAGGGAGAATAACAATAATCATGTGGAATATTATATTCATAAAGTAGCTGAAAGTAGTGTAAGAACTAAGCCAACATGGGAATGGAGAAAGGAGATTCTGATAATAGCAATGACTGCAACTTGGGGTACAGACAATAGGCAAGAGGGGGCTGGAACTTATTGGAGAAAACTGGCAAATGAACCAAGGTATTGGGAGCAAATAACTTGAGAGGGAAAGGTAATAGAATGGAAAGATGCCAAGAATTTATTTGGACTGCAGGTTAGAGAGTATCTTCCCTATCAAGGATTGATATCAGAGTATAGGCAAAAAGAAAGAAATAGGGGTGGTCCTAAATGAAAAACCAGCACTGGTGGAGTTTTTAGTAGAATCACCAACAGAAATTGCCATTAAAAAGGAATAATTAGTAGAGCATATAAATATTGCATGATAGCTATAAGAATTAATCAGAGGAGGTTAGAAAGGGTTAGGAAGAGAGATTGGTTAAGCAATTCACAAAAGAACAAAGAACAATGGGGGATATATGTATCTCTCCCAAATATGCAACAGTCTAGAAGATTTAGGATCTTTGCTTGGAAGTGTTTACATAGGTATTTTTATACCTCAAGTAGACTCCAAATAATTTTTCCTCAGGTAGACAGCAAATGTTGAAGGTGTGATGTAGAAGAAAGTGATAACTGGGAACATATTTTCTGGGAGTGTAATGAGTTGGCAGACTTTAAAGATTCCCTGCAGATTGATTTGTCAGAGATACTGGTTGAGCAAATTGAATCAGAATTGCCTAGACATAGTAAGGCCTTGCTGAGTCTAATTATGGTGGCTGCCAAAAAAGCAGTTACTAGAAAATGGAAATCAAAGTCTAAACCAACTTTACTAGAAGTAGCGAATATAGAAACAGTGATAAAACAAATGGAATTGGGAATTTTAGAAAAGTGTAGGAGCAAATTACATTGGGAAAAAATGGGAATTACAGGAACAATACATGCAGAGGAAGAATGAGTTTTAAAAGAAAGCAAGATTTGAATGAGCTATGTAATGTTTGACTGGCAATGATTAGACAGATTATAAGTGTGTAATGTTTGCAATTGTGTCAGTATGGTTTGCTTTCATGTATATAAATTTAAGATTGCATAAGCCATACAAATTAATTTAATAAAGATGTTTCTTGTTTAAGAAAAATAAAAAGATTTTTCTTTCTCTTTGACTATAATCTGATGTCAATCTGTAGTCTAGCCTGCATTGCAAATATCTTCTTGGCCTCTTCCTGTTCTATTACCTTTCCCTCTCTAGTTATTTTCTCCCCATACTATGGTTCATTTACCAATTTTCTCAAGTAAATTCCAGTCACTTCTTGCTTATTTTCTGTACACCTGCTTGCAGTCATCTCTATTGGTAAAAATTTCCTTTCTCCATTCTTGTGTTGGCTTAGCTGTCAGAATACTTTCTGATACTTTGTGAATATAATGGTCTGTATGGTCGTCGTTGTTCTCCTTAAAGATCTGCATCCAAAGTCCTGCTCTCTGTTTATTTCTTGAACTTGCCCCCCACTTCATCATCCCTTTCCAATCTGAATTATAAACCTTCTGCTTGTATTATGGGTTTACCTTTAAAACCGTGAATCACAGTGGTTCGAGTACACATATGAGTGACTCGAAACCAGGAAACTGTAAATGTCGAAAGTCCTTAATGTTCAAAAACATCAAATCGAAAAGCAGATTCGCTGTTTTTTGAACATTAATGTCAAAGAAAAAAAAACAGTGTAAAGCAGGGGGGCAAGCCCCCCTGCACCCCCCATGTGGGGGCTGCACCGCCCACACCCCCTACTTTATTATTCTAACTTCGCGATCGCACTACAGTGGGGAAAGGAACCATTTCCCAATCCCCACTGTTGTGCAATCTGCCCCAGAATGTCGAATGTGTAATGAGCGAATCTCACTGTGCATTTGCTCATTGCACATTCAAGCATTTTTCCCTTCGACGTTAGAAAACTTTGCAGACTGCCTTTCGGAAATGTTCTGTTCGCCCTTCTGCAATACGTGGTTTTAAAGGTAAACCGTATTATGTATATAAGCTTTAACTGTGTAGCTGCAAAATATCCTTTCAAATCAGGCAATCCTAAATCACCTTGTTCTGCTGGAAAGATTGACTTATTCCACTTAACTCTTGCCCTCTTCCCCTCCCAGATAAATTTCTTCAACTCAACTTTATGAATTATTTTCCACAACTTCTCCTCTGGATGATAAAAATATGCCTGACTTTTCTACAAACAACTGGTGTCAGAGTCATGGACTAAAACTAAATGCCAAAAAATGCATAATAGTATCCTTTGGGAAGTCATCCATCCCTGGTAACCATGATATTGACAACACACCCCTCTTAGAGTTGACCCAGCAGTCAGGGACTTAGGTACACACATAGATAGTAATCTAGCCTTTGATCATCACTTGTCCACAGTGGTGAGAAAATCATTCTATGTTGTGCATCCTATAAACAAAGGTATGGCATCTAAGTCTAAGGAAGTCATTGTTCCACTGTATTCGGCATTCATCAGACCTATCATTGAGTACAATGCCCCCTTTGGTATGTACCTATCCAGGCATATCCAACAACTGGAATGGCCACAGAGGTTCCTCAATAAAAGAATATAGGGCATAAGTAGTATGTCCTATGCAGACCGCCTCAAGGCCCTATCCCTGTATTCTGTCTCCTACAGGCTTTTGAGGGGAGATCTATATCTGGCATACAGGGTATTGTCAGACCCCACTCTGATGGACTTCCTGCATATCCACAAAACAAACAGCACCAGAATTACCCATTCAAAAGACTTAAACTTTACCTGTGCTATAAATAGGACCTGCTGGAGAGCTAGGTATGTATCCCAGAGACTACCATGCCTATGGAAGAGGCTCCCCAGACATTGAAGCAGAGTTCCTCCTTAATCCAATTCAAGTGCAACTTGGACAATTGGATGGGAAACCGGAAATTCATCCCTGGTTTGGCACCTATGTCTCTGATGCAAACAGGTAACCTATAAATGGTTCATCTTCCAGGCCCATGCTTACACTTATCAAGGGTATCAGAACTTGTCAGAGATTTGGGATGCATGGCTAGGCTTAAAAAGGCCCTTGTGGTCATTAGCCTAGTAAACACCTATGACTAAAATATTTTCACTGCTTGTATCTTACTATCCATACCTGTAAATAAGAGCTTCCAGTATCTCAGTTTTTATATTATCTTTTGTAGTTCACAGGTTTATACAAAGCTAATGACCACAGGGGTCTTTACAAGCCTAGCTGTGCAACCCAACATAGTTTTGACCTTGAGTTACTTGGACACCTATATGGTGGGGTATGTTGGTAAGGAGGTAGCTAAAGGTTATGTGAGACATTATGTTAGTTGGGGATTAATTTACTTACTGTCGACCTTTATCCATCAGAGACACGGGGGACAGACTAGAAGTGAATTTGTGACTTCCCACTATATTATCAAGGTTTCATTTGAATAGGGTCAAGGATGAACTCTATTTCATGCAGATGGGTAGCTTATTCCTTAGTGAGAGAATCCTTTGAGACAAATATCTCTCTCCAGCATGTTCTATTTATGTCACAGGCAAAGTTCAGGTCCTTGGATCTGTTTTTTCTAGTGCTGTTTGTTTTATGGATATGCAAGAGATCCATCAGAGCCAGGTCTGAAGATGCCTTATATGCCAGGCATAGATCATTTATCAGTAACCTGTAGGTGACTGAATACAGAGATAAGGCCTTAAAACATTTTGTGTAGGACAGGGTATTCATACCCTGAATTCTACTGGTAAGAAATCTTTGAGAGAGAGCTCCAACTGTTGCAAGTGCCTGATTAGGTACATTCCAAAGCGGGCATTGTACTCAATGATTAGTCTGATATGGTTGGGTAGAGAGGCATTTTAACTTCCTTGGAGTTGGATGCCATACCCTTCTTTATAAGTTGGTCAAGACAGAAGGATTTTCTTACTATCTTGGCTAAATGCTGGTCGAAATCCAGATTACTGTCTACAGATGTTCCCAGATCCCTCGCTATTGGATCAACTCTTAGCGGTGTTCTATCAGTGGAGTAATTAGCTTGGGTGGATGATTTCCCAAAGGTCACTATAGGATCATAGGATCATAGAGGTTACTAGGCTAATGGCCCTGGGGCCCTTACAAACCTAGCCAAGAGTATATCCCCAAAAAGAAACCTCAGTCAGCACCTGTTGCCCCTGTCAATGTGGGACACAGGTGGGACCCTGGGACAAATTTGTGTTTTCCCATCCACTCATCAAGTCTGCATTTGAAGAGGGTCAGCGAGGTACTCTGTTTGGCATGTATGGAAAGTCTATTCCAGAGACGGGGCAGCCTCGGGGAGACAAACCTGTCTCTCCAGCAGGTTTTTTTACTGTCACATATTAGATTCAGGCCTTTCAAGTGGTAATGCATGAGAAGTTAGATTTATGGATGTGGATCATCACTAATAGGGCAGGGTCCAAGATTGCCTTGCAGGCAGGACACAGATCACCTCTGAGCAATCTGTATAATACCAAGTAGAGTGACAGTGATTGGAGCTTGTCTGCATAGGACAGGTTTTGGAGGCCATGGATTCTTTGTGAGGTATTTCTGTGGCCTTTTCAGTTGTTACAGATGTTTGGAGAGGTACATACCAAACGGGGCATTATACTCATTTATTGGTCAAATGAGGGAGAAGTATAGAGATGTAATAACCTCCTTTTTTCTGGATGCAATCCCCTTATATATGAGATGAACCAAGTAAAAGGCTTTTCTGACAACTCCCGCTATATGATGATCGAATGTGAAATTGTTATCAACCTGAGTACCCTGGTCTCTCACCACAGGTTGAGTGTTTAGGGGGTTGCCATTGATGATGTAATCAGTAGGGACTGTGTTTTTGCCAAATGGTATGATGATGCATTTTTTTGCATTTAGCTTGAGGCCATGAATTTGGTGCCAGTCAGTTGCTCTGAGACCCTCATGCAGTATGTTAACATAATTTGGGGAGTCACTGACAGCAACCAACTTAGAGTCGTCCACAGATTTGGTCAGCCACAGACCTTTTGTCTTTGCCTGGACCTTTGAGAAGTAGATGCCAAACAGTAGGTGTCCCAGGACAGATCCCTGGGAAACTCTACAGATCTGCTATCAGAGATAGAGGGACCTATTTTGACCTTGAGGATCCTGTTGGTGAGCCAGTTGGCCACTCACCTGATGAGATAGGGATTTACGCCAAGTTGTGTTGGCTTCTCAGTGATGCCTAAGTGGGGATTGTGTCAAAGGCCTTGGCCAAGTCAAGGTAAGCTGTATGTACTGACTTTCCCTCATCCAGGGCCTTAGTGACAGTCTCAAAGAAGTCAACCAGGTTCAACAGGCAAGAATCTGCCCTTGACGAATCCGAACTGGGTGGGTTCAAATGCTTGGAAATTGTCTATGTCCTTGTTTATGTGATCCATAATAATACACTCTGTGGCTTTACAGGTCAGACTTGTCAAGCTAATGGGAATCCTATAATGCATCTCTTCACATTCAGTTTTAGTCTGTGAATTAGGCGCCAGTCATTTGTTTGTGTTAGACCCTGTTGTAGGATGCTGGTATCATGAGAGGATTCTGTGATGGCTCCCGATATACAGTTGTCTGCGAACTTTGGTGAGCCAGAGGCCTTTGACATTAGCCTTGACTTCCAAGAAGTAGATGCCAGACAGGAGCAGGCATTTTGTTTGGTCTCTTCTGACATGTCTTTGTAATGTAACATATTCAAGAGTAGTAACAATGTTTCCCTTTGGAACATGATACACTGCTCAGTGCATGGCTTTACAATGACCACTATAGAAAATATTTTGTGCCCATCAACCATAAAATGTGGGTAACATAACATTTTGAAAGCTTTGAATAGTAATTGTGTTAATTTTTACTTTCCAGCTGACTCATTCTTTTTCATAGATATTTCTTTAATCACTTTTGTTGTAGTTTAGTTCCAGTGCAAGCCAGGGGCTGATATCGACAAATATGCATCAGCCAAAGTCTCTGTGCTATGTACAACAACAGGCTTGTGTAGTTTCCTTGTCAGATTATTATAAGGTAATCTGTGCAGTGTAAAAGGCAGCAGTGATCAGTCCAAGAAACAGAGTGTGATTTTGTTGCTGTGCACCAGAACTCAGAATAAATAAAAACAGGATAAATATGATTAAATATAATTGTGATAGAATCAGATAAGGATCCAAATCCTATCCTGGCGCTCATATAAGGCAGGAGAATAATCACAGATAAAATGACATTCTCTTCTAGGATGCATCTACACACACACACACACACACACACACACACACACACACACACACACACACACAGTATCCACACCTGTGTGGATGATTTGGAAAATGGATGTCACCTATATCACATCTTAAGAACATGGGAGGAAACAGAGCAGTGAATAGAATCCACTGGACATATTTTAACTTTAAAAAAACTATATAACAATCCTTATACAAATCTAGTTATTAATAGGAATCTCTCAAAAAGAATTCAAATTAAGAATGGTACCCGCCAAGGATGTCCGTTATCTCCTATATTGTTCAATTTATATTTAGAACCATTATTTCTACATATCAAACAAAATATTGATCACAATGCTCCAATAATTTATGGTACGAAGATTTCCATGGCTGCTTTTGCGGACAATTTGAATATTTACTGCACAACACCTGTTTCAGATATTAAGAAAATATTAAAAGCTGTGGAAGACTTTGCAAAAATATCTAATTACAAAATAAATTAAAAAAAAAACAAGGTATTCCCATTAAAGACGCCTACACCCTTCTCGCTTTTACCATTGGTAGGGCAGGTAAAATCCGAAGAAAAAATAAAATATTTAGGGGTTGTTTTTTCAACAGATAATAGAGACTTTTATGTAAATAATGTTAAGTTAATATGGGAACAGATAGTCTCTGATTTAAAAAGATGGGATAATCTGAAATTACCAATAATGGCAAAGACCTCAATTATTAAAATGAACATACTTCCCAGAATACTATATATCTTTAGAGCTACTCAAGTTCAAATTTCCAGGAAATTCTTCAAACAACTTCATACAGAATTAGCTAGATTTGTATGGGAACCTAGAAAAGTTAGGATATTTTATGACAAACTGATGACTCTGAAAAATAGGGGTGGGTTGGAACTACCGAATTTTGAAACATATTATTTAATAATAAACGGGCAGCCACGGTGGTGCAGTGGTTAGCATTGCTGCCTCACAGCAAGAGCTTCTCCGGTTCGATCCTTGGCTGGGGTGCCTTCTGTGCGGAGTCTGCATGTCCTCCCTGTGGTCGCGTGGGTTTCCTCCGGGTGCTCCGGTTTCCTCCCACATCCCAAAGACATGCTGCAGGTGGATTGGACACTCTAAATTGGCCCTAGGTGTGTGTGTGAGTGTGCCTTCTGTGGAAGGTTGGGCGCCGGGCTGGCAACTCGACACCGTAAAACTCCACTGCCATTCAATGTGCGGACAGGGTGATCCGCTGTGGCGACCCCTAACCGGGAAAAGCCGAAAGAAGAAGAAGAATTATTTAATAATAAACGCTAATAGACTTCTAAGAGTAGTTAACTTTGATAGGATCAATTCGAAATGGGCTCCTAAGTGGTTGATTCTAAATCATAAACATGTTGCTGGTCTGGGTATTAATTGTAAGGCATTACCTTTTTTAAACAAAGATACCCTTAAAATGTGCGCTTTGATGGAACATATCAAATTATATATAATATCAGTGCAAAGTCTGTTTAACTCACTCAATTTTTTACAATATATGATGATTTTTCAACCATTTCATAAAAACCCGAATTTGAAAATTGGTAATCAGTTGATGGACCTTAAGAAATTCCCACTTATAAGTAATTTAACCATACTCGATTTATATCCCTTTCTAGGTATCTCAATACATAACAGACTAAGAGAGATAGAGCTCCCTAACTCGTATTTAATTATAATAAGACAGTTAAAGGACTTATCAATAAGCTATTTTAGTAATAGGAATTTCAAAATTAAAGAAGATTTACACATTTGCTTAAACTTATGGCAAACCTTAACACAGGAATGTAAATACATAACAGCGTCATATAGTTTGATGAAAGAGGTGAAATACAATAACCAAATACTTTTATCGAAATACTGGAAGGAGAAATTGTTAACAATTGAAGATAGTAAAATAGTGAGAGCAATAAACCTTAAAATCAGTGTCCCTTCAAAAGTTATTATTTACTCAGTTGATGATATTTAATAATGCGTATTATACGCGTCTCACTTTACATAAATTTAACTCAAAAAATTCACCCAAATGCCCATATTGTATAGATCAAACGGCTGACCTTTTACACATGTTCTGGAGTTGTAAATGTATTTTTAAACTCTGGAATTCTTTGAAATTTCAACTACAAAAAATGGGATATCAACAGTCTACACTTTCTTGGGAGTTTATGATTCTGCATATTCTGCCAACTAATTTGGATAGATCTCAAAAGATCATACTCGTAAATATTTTTTTGTTAATGAAGCTGTATATAGCTACAAATTGGTTGAATCCATCCCAGACTTCATGGGAAAATTTCAAGAGTGTAGCGATAAAACATATCTTAGCACACAAATTATTAATTAGTGATCATAAGAAAAGTGTAAATAATACAAAAATATGGGAGCAAATCTTTAACATTGTCTTAGCTTAAGGTTCCATTCCACTTTTCTCCGGGAAGTACAGACTGACTATGGAGTTGTCTATAGATAAGCCTTATATTGATACTAGATTTTTATTCTTTTTTTTTTCTGTAATATCTATTTAGAAGTGTATAGTTATGTATAATGACTCTATGTAACTGTTGGAAGCATTCATGTATATATTGTAAATAGGTTGTAGTATTGTATCAACATTTAGAAAAAAAGAAAAATAAAGAATTATTATTGAAAAAAAAAAAGAATCCACTGGACATGTAGATGCCATACAGAAGACAACCCCCGCCAAGTTCCAAACTGAAGAACCATGAAACATAAAGCAATACTTCAAACTGCTGTGTCACTGTGCTGACAAAGACTGTTTTCTCCACCTTGTACCCTTTCAATACAAGGAAGATATCTGACACGCCTACAATCCTAAAATAGATTAATGAGTAATCAGAAGATGAGTAAATGAATGAATGAATAAATGAATGAACAAATGAATTGTTGCAGTAGTAATAACATATGTAAAAAGTTGTGGTAGCTGTGTGTTTAATTTTGTGGTTTGATCTGTGTTGCTGAATTTTGGTGAATCGGCTGATGTGAATAAATAAATAAAAATGTCTAGGGCTGCATGAGAATTATGCGAAAACCCAGGATACCATGGGATAATTACTTTATCCTTTGCAGTTGGCATTGTAGATGCATGATGAAGGCAGAATGTTAAAGTACCAGTAATGGGAAAAGTGACATATACTTTGTGTCTATATGTGGGTATAGATACACATACACAAGCACACATTCGTCTATTTCTATCTCTCTCCCTATATATGTTTATCTATCTTGATATATATATATATATATATATATATATATATATATATATATATATATATATATATATATATATGGATCCCTATCACATGGTCGACAGGCCATATGATTGACTTTCATTTGGTCGACAATTCATTTGGTCGACAAGCAGTTTTATGTGGGGGGCTTCACCCCCCACACCCCCCTAACTATATATAGCAACTCCAGGGTCGCACAACATTGGGGAGGGGGGCAAATCTGCCTGTCGACCAAATGAATTGTCGACCAAATGAAAATCGATCAAATGGCTT
Source organism: Protopterus annectens (assembly GCF_019279795.1). Classification (NCBI taxonomy): domain Eukaryota; kingdom Metazoa; phylum Chordata; order Ceratodontiformes; family Protopteridae; genus Protopterus; species Protopterus annectens. The sequence continues at coordinate 453,699,620 of NC_056743.1, forward strand.
GTCGACCATCTCAGGTAGACCCGTAGATATATGTATATATATATATATATATATATATATATATATATATATATATATATATATGGGATCCGGGCACATGCTTGACTAGCATATGTCCGAATCACAAAACATCGATCACAGATACACGAAAGTGCTTAACATCGAAAAGAGCTTCCATGTATGTGTGCCTGTTTCGTAGATCGGACTACAGTGCAGGTAAGGGAAAATTCCCTTTTCCCCACTGTAGTGCGATCTTGGGGTGAGAATATTAAAGTAGGGGGCTGTGGGAGTGCAGGGGGGGTAGCTAGCAGTCAAGTTGTAATGTTTTTGTCTTTGTTGTGACTGCTGAATTTAGTTATACAAGGTTTACAAGCAATCAGATTTTCATTGTTTGGTCTTTGTTATGACTGCCGAATTTAGTGTTATGTGGTTTATCAACAGTCAGATTTTCATTGTTTGGTCTTTGTTATGACTGCCGAATTTAGTGTTATGTGGTTTATCAACAGTCAGATTTTCAGTGTTTGGTGTTTGTTATGACTGCTGAATTTTGTTTTGTGAGTTTTATCAACAGTCAGATTTTTTAGTCTTTTGTCTTTGTTATGACTGCAGAATTTAATGTTATGAGGTTTACCAACAGTGAAAGTTTCAGTCTTTTGTCTTTGTTATGATGTAGTTTAATTCTCATCTTTGAGGAAAAGTGGCCAAGCTTAAAATGGCCTGCAAAGGCAACTAGTCTGGTACTTATCTATGAACCTACAAACAGAGGTCTGGTTTACTGGATGTTTATAGAAGCCGAGGTCATGTGGGAGTTCAAGCCAGCTTAAGTCTTTTATGGCTGCACAGTGGTGGGTTCTATGGACTAGGTTAGTGGCAAACTTAGCAAATTTGTCATAATGCTGCTGCAGCTTCATGGATAAGGAAGAACTGAGGTTTATTAGAACAGGGGAGGCAAATAGTAAGGTATGGATGGTTTCCCTGTTGTCTGTAAGAAATAGCTTGTCTAATATCAGACTTCCAGGTTTCTGGTTAGTTGTTTATACCAACTGCAAAATATGCTTCTCAAATTTTAGTTGGTGGTCTATGTATCAAGGGATCTAAGCCTTCTGCAACATCAATAGAATGGTTTGGAGGGACAGGTATATTTCGCAGGGGATCACTACATAAAAAAGAATTACTCCCTGCCCATATTTAATTCAACTTGGATCTATGGATGTGAAACAGAAAATTTGCCCCAGGACTGCCCCTTGTACTACGAATGGAGAGCGGCAGTTCCTAAATGCTTTATCCCATGCATGGTTTCTCTCAAATTATCTATGGCATGATCACAGTTATTTTTATTAGGGGTAAAAGATAATTACTGAGCATAAGAGAGGTAAGGCCAATCTCTAACCAAATGGGATAAGTTAATTTGAGCACAGAAAGGGCAACTGGCTAAACCTAAATGGCCAAGGGTAGCTATGAATCTGTGAATCTATATAAACACATAGCAGTTTATCATTGGCTGCTATTTTTATTTTTTTCCTTTGACGTAATGGTGAATTGATCATTTTGGAGGTTGAGCTGATTTGGAGTAAATAGACTGATTTTTTTTATTCTACGTTGTTCTTTGATTGAGGTAAAAAAAAGCTGAGTTAGTTGATGGACAGTAGAGAGATCTTTTGCTGAATATGTGAGTGTTTAGTCATCAGTGTATTAAATTACTGTGGCATCCTTGGATACTGCGATCATATCATTTATAAAAATATTGAAGTGTAAGCGGACCAGGATCAATCCTGAGGGATAACCAAGGATAGAAGCTGGAAAGAAGAGTCGTCAGTTTCCCATTTAGCTGCCAGATGCCTATTTTGTTATTCAGCTGTGGAACCAGTGGAGGGCAGGATTAGAGAGAACTGTTGAAGTAAGTTTATTTAAGATATTTTAGCAGTTAACAGTGCTGAAGACTTTTGTAATATCTAAGTAGAGAGAAGAAAAGAGATTGCCTGAGTTTCTATACTGATTGACAGTGTTGGTGAAGCTTTGTAATGCTGTGGTGGTGCTGTGCAAAGGTCTAAAACCAAGTTGCATAGGAGAGAAAATATTTTTTGCAGGATATATTTTAATAGATGTGTATATATGCATTTTGGAATTATTTTATAGATCGATAATAGTATCGCATTAAGACTATTGTTAACTAGGTCTTATGCTGGTTCACCATTATGTAATGGAATAATGTATGATTTTTTTTTCCAGAGAAGAGGGACGTCATTTTCTCTTATAGAGCTGTTAATTAAATGGATATTGAATAAACAATAGCATTTGCGGCTGTTTTGATAAACTCAGGAGGAAGGGTGCCATGAGCTGAAGTGGTAGGTTTTACTTTAAGGAGGATTTTTTTAATAAAGGAGGTTGGGACTGATATGAAGAAGAAATGACTGTTTGAAGATGCTGCCAGTGGTGGAAGTGATGGGTTAGGTGGGGCACACTTGCTATTAAAGATGTCACAGATTGGATAAAATAGGAGTTAAAATTTCTAGCATTGCTGTCATTGGAGTTAGGGATAATAGGGATAGTTTGTGTTTCTTACCCAGATTTAAAAGATCATTGATTGAAGGATGACATCTTTTTGGATTAGCGTTATGTTTTTCCTGAAAATTGGTATAGTAGTTTTTTTTTGCCTTGCTTAATGCTATGTTTCACTTTTTTGTCTGAAATGCTGCAAGTTGGGCAGTTGTATTACTTTAGTAGATTTTCCATATTTAAATTCATTTTTTCACTAGATGATGTGTGCTTTTTCAAAGACATTACTAGAGAATAAAATATTCTTGACATAGTACTTCCAAAGCATTTATATGCACTGTCCCACTGGTATACTCTTACCCATTTAAATCTGACCACATACTGGTATAAATTTCCTGTAAAATACCCAAACCATTAAATGTAAGTATCACAGTATTCAAACACTTCAAACATCCTACAATTTTATGTCCAAGTCTGAAATACTTAAGCTTAACCTGTTATCCAGTTTCCTATCTCTGTCTCTTCTCCTGCTACGATACTCCCTACTATGTCTAATCTTAGCTCTCTTTGTTGCTATACTCCCTACTGTGGCTAACTTGCTCGCAACTCAACCGTATGACGCAAAAAATGCAACCCCCCTACTAACAGTGTTCACCATTGTGTAATGCCTCAACCTAAAACTGTAAAAAATGTGTTCAGTCTATGTAAATATGTTAAATCTTAAACTTCAATGCTATGTTACTAGTCAATGCTAAGATCTGAAGTAGGGACTTCATTTCTCAGCAACCTGTGGGATATGGATCCGATCTCGGATCCAAGCCAGCAACTTCTATCATAGCATAGATCCAAGCTCCTAGCTCTGCCCCCTTACCCATAATCCCCTGCCTGCCCTAACTGACCTCAAATCTAGTTTGCCGCTCTTCAAGCAACAGCTAGGTTCAGAGCTCTTAGCATTTTTGTGAGAAAAAAAGTTTTGTATTTCTTCTTTCTGAGTGACTGATTGTGTGTGTGGTAGGTTTACCCTTACACTATTTTATATCTTATATCTTATATTTAATTTAATTTAATTTAAAATATTTCTCCCTCCCCCGCTGGTCGTAGCGTGTGTGTGTGACTGAGTGTTAGGGGCCTAGTGAGTGTGCTTTCTACAGTAATGTCGGAGGCCCCTAAAGCCATTTTTTCGAAATGCACCGAGTGTGGTCACAAGCTTTCACCGGCTGATGGCCACACTCGGTGCGTTAGGTGCCTTGGGGTTGAACACCTCTCTTCGGGTTGCGCGATTTGCACGGCGTTCAACCTCAGGGCACTCAAGGATCGAAGGTCGAAGCTAGTTCTGGTGGGCCTTCTACCCCCAGACTCTGCTTTGGCCTCCGGTACTTCGGTGCCCGCTACCCCCCCGGTAGCGATCACTCCTGCCTCCCTTCCTCTGACCGGGACTCAACCTCCCGCTTTGGCTCCGGAGGATAGGGAGGCCAGGAAAGAGAAGCGGCGGGAGAAGCACCTTAAGCGGCGGGCCGAGTACTCCTCATTGGCCCCGCCCACCAAGAGGGCTTCTCCGTCCAAGTCTTCTCGATCTCCTCCTCCTCGGATCCGATCCCCTTGTTTCTCCCCGGGACCCGAGGAAGAGGTGATCCGGTCCCCGTCGAGGTCATCGAGGCGAAACTCCAGGTCTGCCTCAGTGGCCTCGTCGAGGTCCACTTTTAGCATGTCTGATGCGGACATGGACCGGATGATGAGGAGATTCATCCAGGCCCAGATGCAGATGGGAGTGCTCTTGCCTCCCCCCCCCCCTCTGGGGGGGAGCTCGACCCCTTTCTTCACTCCTATAGCTCCTTCTCTGACCTGCATTCCGGGCTCGGAGCCAAGCCACGTTGGATCCGGGGGTAGGTCAGAGCCGACCGTACTGGGCACGTCGGCTCCGACTGTTCCCTCGAGTTTGTCGGATCTGACCTCTCGGAGCCATGGGCCGAGCTTCGGATCCGAGGGATTCTGTGTGCTTTCGGCTCCGTCTCAGTCGGAGCACACTGGTCCTTTGGATCCGACGTTCTCGGCGCCGAGTCCGATCCCCGCTTCGGATCCAAGTGGGAGTCGGATCTCGGATCCGTCAGAGAGCGGCTCCCGCTCGGCTTTCGCTGTGGTGGAGAGGGCACTGTCGAGTGCTTCCAGGCCTCCGGTCCTGGCTTCGGCTCCCTCCCGCACTCCTTCTCATCTGGTCCTGGCTCCCCTCATCCGGCCCTCGGGGCAGCCTGCCTCAGCGCATTTAGGAGTTCCAGTGGAGCAGGATACAGCCCGTGAGGACTCCTCGGACAGTCCCCCCGAGGAGATTCCTCACAAGGCAATGTGCAAAAGGAGGCACATGGACTCCCCTGAGAGTCTCACCGAAGATACGGACTTGGATGAAGGGGAAGGCTCCCCTAGATCACCCCCCGAGGATGTCTCCTTTGGAGACATCATGGAAATGCTCAAAATCAGGGGTGGGTGGTCTGCCCCCAAGGCTTCCTCTGACGAGTCCGTATTCCTGGAGGCGTTTGAGGCAGGACCATCTACCTCTTGGGTGTCCCCTCCACCCAACCCCCTGGTGGATCTCATATCCTCTAGGGCTTGGAAGGAACCGGACACCGTAGAGCCAATCCCGAAGCGTCCAGACAAAATTTTGAGCTCCCCTGCAGAGAGATCACATTGGAGCAGAGGTCCCCTTGTGGATGCCATGTTGATGGCTGCAGCCACCAAGAAAGAGTTGGCTCAGGAGAGCCCCACGGTTCATCCTCCGAGCAAGGAGTCTCGTGCGATGGACCGTCTTGGGAAGCAGGCCTTCAGTTCAGCGACCTTCTCTATGAGGGCCTTGAACTATATGGCACACGTTATTTGGATGCAGCGGGATCTAATAAAGGAATACGCTGCTTCCCCCCCTAGGGTCCATGTCGGAGGGAGACAAAGATCTGTACTCTTCCTGAATGGCCACCCTCCGCTCTATCTCTAATATCTCTATGCGGCTATTGTCTCATGCTACGGAGGGAGCCGCTAGAGCAGGCGGAGTAGGGCTTGTCATGAGGAGGCAGGCCTGGCTCCATCACTGTGACTTCTCGGAACCCTTTAAGGCATCATTCGCGAATGCCTTTTTTGATGGTTCTGCACTGTTCGGCAAAACCATTCGCGACACTCTTGTCCAGAGCGAGAAAGATGGGAAGACCTTGTCTGCCGTCGGAGTCCGCTTCTCTGCACCCCAGAGGTCCTTTTCCAAGAACCAAAAGGGTCAGAAGAAGATGTGGTTCCAAAAATCGCATCAATTCCAGTCTGCTCAGGACAACCAGTCCTCTCGTGGCAGAGGAGGACAGGGAGGACGCTGCCCCAGAGGCAGAGGGGGTCCTAGGAATTTTGGGTCCAGAGAACCTTTCTCTGAGAGGCCCACGCAGAACCCCTGAGGGGTTTCCCGACTGCTCCACTCTGGAGGCAGTCAGGGGGCGTTTTTCGAAGCACCTGGCAAAATGGGAGTCCATAACAACGGATCGCTGGGTGCTTCATATTATATGCAGAGGTTACCAAATTCCCTTCATAGTAAACTCCAGAATCAGAAGCCTTCCCGACGTCCCACCCAGTCAAAGGAAGGTGGCTGCTGCAGAAATTCAGCAGCTTCTACAAAAAAGAGCCATCCAGCCCGTCCCCCCAGATCAAGTCGGATCAGGGTTTTACTCCAGGTTCTTTCTGGTGCCAAAAAAGACGGGGGACTTGAGGTCCATCCTCGACCTCTCTCTCCTAAACCTGGCGGTACCCAAAGAAAAGTTCCGAATGGTCACATTGCAATCCGTCCTCCCCTTATTGAGGGAGGACGACTGGATGTGTTCTATAGACCTCAAGGATGCGTGCTATCACATTCTAGTGGACAGGCATTCCAGGAGGTTCCTCCGCTTCCGGCTGGGAGCCAGTCACTTTCAATTCAGGGTCCTCCCCTTCGGTCTCACCTCAGCCCCCAGGGTGTTCACCAAGGTCCTAGCGGTAATAGCAGCCCACCTGAGACTCCAGGGAATTCAGGTCTTTCCATACCTGGACGACTGGCTCCTCACAGCCCCAACAAGGCATCTACTTTGTTCATGCAGGGACTATTTTCTCGGTCTGGCTCCACTATTAGGATTAACCATCAACATGACCAAATCCTCTCTCATCCCTACACAGATGCTGGATTTTATAGGGGCGAGACTGGATTCCAGGCAGATGCTTGCGTTCTTGACTCCGGATCGGCTTCGGAACCTGATGTTGCACGTGCAGGCCATTCTTCAACTGCAAACTTCTTCGGCGGAATTGATCCTGAGGGCCCTAGGATCTATGGCAGCTGCAATCCCTCTGCTGCCATTTGCCCGGTTGAACATGAGGGTTCTGCAATGGACCCTCCAAGTACAATGGTCCCTGTCTCGCAACCCCCTGTCTCACCCCATTTCCTTAAACAAGGTTTGCAGAAAATCGCTCCTGTGGTGGCTCCAGTCTCCCAACCTCTACACGGGACGTCCCTTCTCACTACCTCCGCCAGTCGACACAGTGACCACGGACGCTTCTTGCCTGGGGTGGGGGTGGCATTTTTCAGGCAGAACAGTCCAAGGCACATGGAACGACGTAGAGACCTCTTTGCATATCAACGTCCTAGAGATGAGGGCGGTGCTTTTGACGTTGCAGGCACTACACAACTCTCTTCCGGTAGGGACAATTGCGGTACAGACAGACAACATGTCGGTAGTCTGGTACATCAACAAACAGGGGGGAACCAGGTCTTACCCCCTTTGCCGCGAGGCCATGAGAGTGTGGGAATGGGCTATTTCCACCAACCGCTTTCTCATAGCAACGCACATTCCAGGACAGTCCAACATTCTAACGTACAGGCTCAGTCGTACTATCCTGACTCCTTACGAGTGGTCTCTCAACCACCGAGTCGCAGAGCAAGTATTTGCCCGATGGGGGCGACCTTGTTGCGATATTTTTGCCTCTCCTTTAAACACCAAATGCAACGATTACTTCGCTCTGATCCCCCCTCCGGGGGAGTCCCCGAGAGACTCTCTAGTTCATGCTTGGCCTCCCGGTCTGCTTTATGCTTACCCTCCTCTACCCCTGATGTTGAAATTATTACAGAAAGCCAGGCAGCTGGAGAGCAAAATGATCCTCATTGCCCAATTCTGGCCTCGTCAGACGTGGTTCCCTTACCTATGGTCTCACCTAGTGTATCCACCATGGATACTGGATCCCATCCCAGATCTCATCTCTCATCCTCTCGGTCTTCCGACTCCGAACCTGGTCAACCTCAAGCTGACGGCTTGGTTGCTTCAGTTCCACTCCTCATAAGGACTCCCGGGATCTCATCACCAGTCAAAGCCATTCTTGTAGCAGCTCACAAGCCTTCCACCAGGAAGGTTTATCGGAGTAAGTGGAAATGCTTCACCATTTGGGCAGAACACCATCGTTTAGACCCTTTTACAGCCCCAATATCATCGATTCTAGATTTTCTAACCTCTCTCTTTCACCAAGGGGCTAGTTCTTCCACAGTCAAGGTACAACTGGCAGCAATTTCTTACTACCATGTGGGGCAAGAGTCTGGCCCTCTTATCACTTCCAAACTGTGTAAGACCTTCCTTAAGGGTACCTTCCTCATTAGGCCTCCAGTTAAAGAGGTGGTACCTCCATGGGATTTATCCTTAGTCTTGCAGGCCTTGACTGGTCCCCCATTCGAACCGGCGGCCACAGTTGATCTCAAATTTCTGTCTTGGAAGACAGCCTTTTTGGTGGCCATAACTTCAGCCAAAAGAGTATCGGAATTGCAAGCTCTTTGTGTCAAACCACCATATCTGGTTTTCACCCGGATAGGGTTTACCTCAGGATCAATCTGTCCTTTCTACCTAAGGTATCTTCAGAAGCGAACATCAATCAATCCATCAATCTCCCAGTGTTTTTTCCTAACTTTCATAACAAAGGAGAGTACAAGCTACATTCCTTGGACGTACACAGACAACTACGTTTTTATATCCATAGAACTGCTGATCGTAGGCAATCCGATCAGTTGTTTATCTCCTTTGCCAAAAGTAATTTCAGAAAATCAGTTTCTAAATTTTCTCTCTCTCGATGGATCTCGAGTTGTATTCTTTTAGCATATCAGAGCTCGGGGAGGCCTGCACCTCAAGGAGTCCATGCTCATTCTACTAGGGCCGTTGCCACTTCTGTGGCTTTTCAAGCTAGGGTTCCACTGGATGACATTTGTTCCGCAGCCACTTGGGCTTCATCTCACACCTTTATCAGCCATTATAAAATAGATGTTGTTTCCTGAGGTAGAGCATCCTTTGGCTCTACGGTGCTCCGGAATATCCTTCCATGAAGGCCACCCAAGATTTAGGTAGCTGGGGACTCTGTCCCACAGGTTGCTGACAAATGAAGTCCCTACTTCAGATTAAGAAGTTATGTACTCACCATAATGTTCCATCTGAGTAGGTATCTTCAATTGTCTGCAACCATCCCCCCCTTCTTCCCCCTGACCGATATGATCGTTCTTGTGTTATTAGCATATGTTCCCATTGGGACACCTTTTATCTGCTGTGCTATGGGGCAAACTTGATCTGAGGTCAGTTAGGGCAGGCAGGGGATTATGGGTAAGGGGGAGGAGCTAGGAGCTCGGATCTATGCTATGATAGAAGTTGCCTGCTCGGATCCGAGATCGGATCCGTATCCCATAGGTTGCAGACAAATGAAGATACCTACTCAGATGGAACGTTATGGTGAGTACATAACTTCTTATTTGGTACTATGTAAATTTGAATGCCTCTGCATACACCTTATATTTTGAGTAAAATTTAACTGTGGAGCTTTTCTCCCAAGGCCTCCACTGAAAATGGACATGCATCCAGTCAGACTTTCCCAGTCAACAAATGTAAAATAAATAAATAAAAGTATAACTCTAACTCCACAAATCTTGACATGGTTAATTATTATAAATTAAGCTCTCACCTAGATAAACATATTAACCTGAAAGTTCCTACCAGAACCAAACAAAATGGGAAATAAACCTGCATGGTAGTATACACTCATGAATAAACAAAGCAGTAAAAGAAAAAAGCTTCTTAAAATATCCAGCCAGATTACAGACCCACAAATCAAGGTCAATATAAAAAATAACAAAAGTACTCAAAAATGTTGTATGGAAAGAATAGGCATCCCATAAACTTAGACTAGTATTGGAAGCTAAAGATAATTATTAAACTTTCTTTACATATGCCACAAAAATTAAGAAATATCACCCAAAATTACTCCAAATGTTTTCAAAATGGTACCACCTACTCAAATCCAGTAGCTGTCATAAATATATTATGTAACAAATTCACTGCAAATTTCATCCCCGAGACAACTATACAAAACCTATAGATTACAAAGGATCTCGCATCCACTACTATCACAAAAGAATACTTGCTAAAGGTACTTTCCAAAACAAAAATAAAATACATTCTTTATGTGATCTGATAACATAACCTTGATGTCTGTTTAGCAGTACTAAACATGCACGGGTGTATCTTCGCATGTAGCTGTTCAGCTTCAGTTTGTCCATTGGCTTAGTCCCTAAACAATGGTACATAACAGCAATGATTCCACTTCACAAGGGCACCCCTACATGGACCCTGGAAACTACAGCCTCATAAACCCAGTCATGGAACAGGTCATAACTGACTTGATAAAATGTGATATTAAAAATTTTATAAGATATTACCCCAGGCAGTTTGGCTTTGTGAAGGGTAGATCCTTTCTAATTAATCTGATAAACCTTTTTGAGAAAATAATTTAACCAGTTGCGCCCCTCATGGATTTGTACTAAAACCACTGCTATTTGCATATATTTCTCTGCTCTCCAGATCATAAAGTGGGTTCTCTGCTTGACCATATTTGCAGATAAGTGTAAATTGGATATTATCCTAAAATTCCTTTCTGACATACAGAATCTACAACTTGAACTTACACATTAATAGCAGTGGCACATAAAACAGCATAAAATTAAATCTTAAAAAGTGGAATATTGTTGCATTTGGTCAACAATTCTTCAATTAAACTTATAGTATAGGCAGTTACCCAAAAACCCAAAATGAAGATGTGCAAGGTGTTGGAACATGAATAGATAATCCCCTCTCTTTGTGATGTTGCAACAGTGGTTAGCAAATCCTTCTATTTGGAGTAGCTGATCATTAAGGGTATCTCCTGTAGATCCAAAGAAGTCTTTACCCCTCTGTATTCAGCACTAATCAGACCTATTATATAAGTCAATTCTACCTTTAGGATGTATCTTACTAGACATGTCCAGAAGTTGGAGAGATCCCAGATGTTCCTAATAAAAAGATCATGGGCCTAAAAGACCTGAGCTACCAGGAGAGGCTGGTGGATCTGTCCCTGTATTGATTGTCCTATAGACTCATTAATGATGATCTGTGCCTTACTTTTCAAGCCATTAGGGATATGATAGTCTAAAACCTCTGATATCTCCACCAGTCAAACAGTCCAGAGAAAATTAGGTCCAGAGATATGAACCTGCTTTAGTAAATAAACTTAGGTGGAGAGCTAAATTCAACAAATAATAACTACCCTTTCTTTGGAAAAAAAATTCATCTCCATATTAAGCTATTTGATACACTATCTTCCTTTATAAAGGAGTCAGACGATCGGATGGGTATTCACAAATTCACCACCAGCATCATTGGCCTATTGCTGCTTGAAAAATGAGGTAAGACCTAAAGGTGGGTACTGGCTATGTGTAAATGGCTACATGAACCAGTTGCCATTTAATTTCTATAATTCTGTTCTGTTCTTCATTTTTTTAAGATTGTAGTTTGTGTTTCAGTGCCACAAGCCACATAACCTAAATCTCAAGAATTACACAAGGTAGTGAAATAAATTAAGAACTTTTTAAAAGTTAAGCACTTTCATGCAAAAATCATGTCTTCATCACGACCTCTGACATATGGTAAAAACAGTTATGATGAAGTCCTGATTTTCTGGAGATTTCAGTAAATAACGGATTAGAAAATCCTTTAGCATGTACTGGTAAAATGTTTGCTCTTGCAAATCCAAAGTGTCTTCCATGCAGGCAGTTGAATGTGAAACAAATTAAACTCCTGCAGACATTTGCTGTTTCTTTCTGCAAACAGCATAACTGCAATGTAGCATGACATCATAGTTCATGTGAGGAAAACAAGAGTTTTGTTACACTGTAAAACTGCATTGTTGAAATGTTTAAAACAACATCCCAGTTATGCAATGCATTAACATTGTTTTCTGCAGAGCTGGAGAGCATTGAAGATTTGGAAAGGAAGCGAGTCCACCGAATTGTCACCACTGACTTTCCACTCTACTTTGCTGTGGTCTCCCGGATTCAGCAGGATTGCAATCAGATTGGTCCGGAAGGTGGAGTGCTGAAGAGTAAGCTGGTACCTATGGTGCAGGCAACATTCCCAGATGCTGCCATCACCAAGAAGGTGAAACTAGAGCTTCAGGTAAGCAGCAGAAAATTGTGCATTTTAACCTTTGTTGCAGTGGAAGAAGCTTAGCTTAGGTGTCTGGTAATGGTGCAAAATTGTGAAACACCTGACAGAATGAGAAAACATTGCTGGTTGTAGGAGTTCTGAAGGCAGGAACAAATCACCTAGGTGTAGAATTGCTATCCCTTCACAACTGAGTAACAAGATAAGCACCATCAACCTACTTATACTATCAATGTATATTATGCTATTATCAAAGACATAAATGTATGCTCTGTAGTTTCACTTTTTTATCAAGTTGATCTAAATATTTCACACAGCTTTGACATGCTGCCAGCACTAGTAAATATTTGTTGATTTGTTGCTTGCCCTGTCTTGATATAAGCAGTTTTCTTACTTACGATGTGTAATGCTTCCCAAAATGCTGTGGCAATCTTTTGCGTACATTTTGAAAGATATTCATATAGGCAATGGCTAGTTAGACTACTAAAATATGAACTCTCAAATGAAGATCAAAGGAAAGAGGTGACTAAGAGGTAAAAGGAGCAATAAAAACTACTAACAGAGAAATGACAACCAAGTGGACAGAGTGCCAACTAAAGTCTCAGCCTGTTTTGAGAGACTAAAACATTCAGCTCCCTGAAGAGGTGGATGTAAACAAAGTAAAGGCATACCTGCCACTAACTTACTCTACTAGTGATTGTAAAGATAACTGCTGAACCAGCTACATTTCAAATTATTCCTTCACCATCCATTTCCGAGAGCCATTTCATGGTTCACAACTATGTCTGTGAAGAAACATGTTTACAGATCTAGGAAGTAGGTGGACCCTGCATATCGTTTCCTTTACCTACCCCAAACTTTCATTCCTTCTGAAGGTAACCCTTTTGTCATTCCCCTCTGTTTTCACCTCCATTCTGCATAGGATTGCTGTTCTTTCTGTAGAGTCATTCCTGGAGTCTGATGTGCCTGTCTCTGAATGATCTCCAAGCAGCATGTGTAACTCAGTATGTGCTCTGTTCAGGACCTGCAAGGGCAAAAGCAATACTTATTTTGCTTCTGCAATCTTTTTGCATAAGGATACACTCCAGCATCCTGTTTTTTTGCCCATAGTTCTTTTATTTGGTTCTAGTGATCAAACCCAGGATTGATAAATGCTCCTTAAAAAAATGTTCATTCTCTCCCGCCATCATTTCTCTATGTGATAATTTAAACCACATTTTCTTTGTGGCCCATGTGTACTATGTTTCACTTATTTGCATTTTGTCTCAACTGCTATCTTTCTCCTCGCTTACTTAACTTTTCATCTCCTTGCCTAGATGCTTTTCCATCCTCCACTCATTGATCTATATTATAAGAATGAAAGTGCATATGTGCAACTACATAAAAGTGGACACATAATGCAGGAAAACTAACAACAGTGAATAGCCACATAAGCAAATCTTTCCCTAGGAAAAAATCTTATGCGGACATTCGCTAAAAATATAATTTAACATCATAAACAGGTGGGGGGGGCTTCACCCCGCACACCCCCCCTAACTAAATATACCAACTCCGAGATCGCACTATAGGGAAGGAAAGGGCAACTCTGTGAAGTTGGCCAACCATCTACTTGCCCTATGACATATTCATCGACTTAAATGAGATTTGATGAATATGTGTCGCTCTTTCCGTATTCGCTTAGAAGCATTTTCGTGCTTCTAATATAGACCCCACTCATGTACCTATGTTTGTGTTATCCAATAACAGGTTTTTCTCTCAAAAATACCTGGTGTCAATTATTTATTCAAACCTCCTCTTGTTTCCTGTTTTCTGTGACTTCCCTTTCATCTTTACTCAGCCTGGTCTGACCTGTTCCTCACCTGCTTTCTGCAATATGTCTATAAAGTCTTTAGTCAGGAATTATTTTTTGACTTCATTGATTACTTTCTTCATTGACTTTTGTCCTTTCGTTTGCATTCTTTTTCTGTTCCTCCTCCCCTTCCCTACACCACTACCACTGAAATGTAATAAAGTACTATCATGTATTCCTAAATGATGACCTTGTAATTCCACCCCCAAAAATATCTGATCAGTACAGTTTGTTAAAAGTTTAAAAAATAGACTCTGTAAATCATGTCCAAGACTTTTGAAAGATGAGATCTGACAGACAAGTGCTCATTAGAGGTTGCAGAACAAGGACAGACTGCTTGTGGTCCTGTGAGTATGTGAAATGCGTACATGGTCCATGACTAGTCCAGCATGACAGCACAAGATGGCTACTGTTAAAGGTCAAATCAGAAGGAAAATGCAAGAAATTAAATTTCATGAATTGTGGTGAAATCAGAAGGAAAATCTTACATTGAAAGTTCATGAATTTTTGTCAAATCAAAAGGAAAATCGATGGAGTGAAAGTCCATAAATTATACATGAATGGAATTATAAGGCTGATCCTTATTGGCCTCTAAGGGACTCTGTTGTTCTCTTTGGAAATCCAAATACCTCTTGGAATGAAAACATTAAAAAAAAAGTCTGTAAATTGATTTCTGGATGGCTTTGATTGTAGATGCTGCTTCTGTGATCTGGAAAGTTATCAATTTAATAAAGTAGAATTCTGTGTTGAATTAATCTTTTTTTTAATTTCATTTTTAATGATCTCTCTTTGCATTGCCAAAATGCATCCACCATAGATATGGATTTTATTTACTGTGTCTGCGAAACTGCCCTGATAAACCAAATTTAATTAGGGACAATGCATTCTGCCAATTCCAGGTCAGCAGACAGAACCACCTCTGCTATACCATATTTTGCCCCAAGTCCTACTCTCACAGCCCTGTTATTCACATTGCTCTTCCTCTTCTTTTTTATTCTTGTTCCTCAAACCCTTGTTCATATTCCTGAATACTCTATCCCGTACTTGTTCCTGTCATATGTACTGTCCATTGATTTGCTTCCAGATTATTTTTCTTGCCAGCTCAGAGTAATAACACTGTCCACAAAATTCCTCTCTGCCATTTGTCTCCAAGTTTTTTTCATCCTTCCTCCCACTGTGAATCATAGTGATATGACTACTGTTTGGATTAATATGATTCCTGTATCGCATGTACCTTGTGATGGTTGAAATAGTGTTATGCCGGAAAAACAGTTCATTTTAATGCATTTATTATTACACATTGCACAGTATAATCTTGAACTGTGGATTATAACAGTCTGTTATTTAATAAAACCAAATCAGTTCTTCTAATTTTAAATTAAAATATTTTAGTTTTACAGTTAATTTGTGTGTTATTTTCCAGGCTCAGCCCATTCCAGATGAGCTAGTAACCAATCTACTGGGTAACCAAGCAACATTTAGCCCCGTGGTCACTGTTGAGCCTCGTCGGAGAAAATTCCACCGACCAATCGGACTGCGTATCCCTCTTCCCCCTTCTTGGAGGGACAATCCAAGGGACAGTGGAGAGGGGGACACCACCAGCTTACGACTGCTCTGCAGTGTCATAGGTAATACTTCTTTTTCTGTATTTAAGTATCAATTATAAATAAAAGATATCTGTAAAGAAATTCAGTGCAGAATAGTGTAATAAAATTAGCTGTAGCACCAGAGGCCTTTTCTGTAGGGCATCTTTAAAGCATTGTTTTTTTAGGTATGTGAAAGATCTGAAGTAGATGACTTTGTTAAGGAAGACAGATGTGATTCTTGCACAACACGTAGCTAGACAAACCTATATATATATATATGTGTGTGTGTGTGTGTAAATGTGTTTTGAGGACACAAACCACGTTCACCTTAGAAGATGACTACACTGTGTATATTACCTTGTTGTGCATCTGATTGATTAATATTTCTTTTGTGTATTTTGCCTCATCAGAGAGAGAAAAAAATCCTTGTTTTACTTAGCAGTGCAGTGTTCCACTATATATACTAGTTTAGTCTGTTTTTTCCCTTGTACTGCCTCTGTCAATTTTTTTACTGGCTAACAAATTTGTATTACTGCATTCTTCCCTTATACTTTTGTTTTATTTTTTTCTCACTGTTCTCCTTATGTTATCCTTTATTTTCATTGTCCTTTTTCTCCCAGATCTGCAGCTTGTTGGGTTTAACGTTTTGTTTACCTCTGAGATTAATACTGTAATGTATTTACCTCCTTCCTCACACCTGACATTATTTGAAGCATTTAAAGTAGTCATCATACATCAGCAGTCATCACAAATTTAAGTTTAACTGTCATGATGGGTGGCCAACAGACAGCTGCTGATCTGCATTAGACAGAGCTCTCAGTCAGTGACAAATCCAGAAATAATCAGGGACATTCAGGGACACTTTTAGAATATTACTATTATTAACTTGGGACATTGACAGAATAAGATAATATGAAGTACTATACATGTTCTAATCTAAAAGAATAATTTAAATCTCATAATTATGCATGCATCCATCCAGCCACACCCCCTTTTTCCCATTTTCACAAGGAGTCAGGGTGTTTCTTTATCAGTGACAATCATCTAGAGCCAAAGTTTACACTGCCGGCTGGCTAGCTAAGTGGAATTCACCACCTTTTCTCCAATAGTCAGTAGTTTTAAGAGGGATTAAAAGGGATAAACCTAGCATCTGAGTCAAAATCATGAACGTCCCTGAAAATCAGGGTCATTTGAGAGGTATGGCATTATCTTTTAATTTCCATAACGTATTCTCCACAATTACATTTATAAAGCAATACAGATTAGCAGCAGTTGTACTGTATACAGTGCCATCTCACACTTGTGCCCAATGCTTACTTTAGGAAAGCCAGACTTGATCAGTCAGTAAATGATTACACCATTCTGATATTACTGCCAGACATGATCAGTCAATAAATGATTACACCATTCTCATATCATTGCCAGACATGATCAGTCATTTTGACATCACTACATCACCTTTCCTGAAAAGGTTTCTGTAATATAAAAAACATACTGATATTTTCTTCCAAAACCTTTTTTGAATAAAAACAAACCGTGTAGGACATCTGGGCAAACTGCCCATTGAGTTGTAATTCACATGAACAAACTTTGGTCACTCATTTGGGATAAGGAATAGTCAGGGCTGTCAGAATCTCAAAGGAAGTGTGCCTTACATCCTCTGGTGGTTAACTTCTCTGTCTGTTGACATGGCAGTGCCATCTGTGTAGGTGAATTTGTATGTCAACATGGCCGTGCCATCTCTGTAGGTGAATTGGTATGTCATCAAGAATCTGTGTGGGGAGGGGCTGTTGCCTAAGTAGGCTCAGTGATGTCATCATCCTGAAGTTGCTCATTGCTGCTGGTATCCTTTTACAGGTGTTTCTGGTAGAGCTTATTGGTGCTGCTGTTTCTTCCTAGAGCAGCACCATTTTAACCTTGAACAACATAGGACACAGGCTGAGATTGCCTGAGCAATCTCTTCTTAGAATACCTATTTCTTCTCTCCATATAACTTGACTGGTACATTCTGGCCTGGAAACTGTATCCAAGTTTAGCATTTTGATCATTTTGCTCTACAGTTTTTTGGAGGCAGAGTATGGTAGCTGCTCAGAGGCCAGTACTGACACAGTTGTCTGGAGATGGCCACTGTTTGCACTATGAGGAGTAGGAATATATGATATCTTTGCAATGGGTGGATCAGGTTGCTTTAGAATTCACTTTGCAGTCTGAACCATTGTCTCTGCAGCACTATTTGCTGTGGGTTATGAGGATTGCCACTGGTATCAATAAGCCTGCAGGATAATGGAGAACTTAAAAAAAAAAAAAAAAGGATTTGTTAATCGGATAAGCCCACTGAACATGCAGTCCCATTTCAGGGGTGATCTAGGAGTAGTGGATTGTTTAGTGGCTTTCAAAAAGTCTTGCACTAGGCAAACTGAAGGCAGTGGAAGTGAAATCAAAGACCGCTGTGGGGGTCCAAGTCTCACAGCACATAGTCTTAGAGATATAGGGATATGAGTCAAACGTGAGGTATATTTTGTCACAGAATCTAATGTTTTGACTGAGGAAAAGTTAACAGTATAAAGAAAAACTTGAGTATATTACATGGAGACTCCTGATGTTCATCGTGTTTCACTGTTGCAGTCCTAACTAATGGGTTATCCAGCTCCCAGTAGCCCTCGATCGGCCAGAATACCAAAGGTAAGCAAAAATGACATTGGCTGCCATCGGTTGTAAAGGACGTCAGGATGTCCGATACAAAAGGAGGCAGCCGATGTCACTTCCTCAGTCTTCCTTGCTGCGGAGCCCGAAGCAGAACCATTTCATGCACGAGTGATGGTCGGCAGTTTACCTTTTTTGGTTTCCGACTACAAAGTTAAAGTCTACTACAGCTAAGTACCCCGTTGGGGATCCCCTTTTCTTGCCTTAACGAATGTCAGAAAAAGTTAATAATTGCCTTACCTGTGGAAAGCAGATTCCCCATAGAGATTTTCATTCTTATTGTATTATTTGTTCAGACCTTGACCACGACATTCCTAATTGTGATCTCTGTGCCTCCTTTAATCCGCGTACTATCCGTTGTCGGGCTAATCTTTTAGCTAAGCATTTTGGAGTTTGTCCTAAGTTTGTTGGTATAGCGTCCGCCGGTCTTCAGGCTTCGGATATCCCCAGGAAACGTAAGGATAAGGACCACAACAGGCCTCAGAAAGTTAAGTTCTCGGATGATGTTAAGATGGTCGTCAGTCAGCAGCCAGTGAGACACCTTTGTAGCCCCTGCAGTCCGCAGATTTACAACTGCAGGCCTTGATTGAGACCATTTCAGAGTCCCTTAGGCCTCCGGCCTCCATTTTGCCTTCCGACCTTTTGCCTGTCACCTCTTCAGCTGGAGCTGGACCAACTAAGCTGAGGCCTCCATTCTGCATTCAGACAGCAAGCTTATTCCTTCGACTTCTACTGTCCTTCAGGCTTGCAGGTAAATCTTCCATTCCATTTTCTTGTTCCCCTCTATCCCAAATGGTTAAAATGGCTAATGACCTTTTGACTCTGATTAGGGGTTCTCAGCCTCCTCCCCCTAAAGGAGTAGAGATGTTTCTCCTGAGGTTTTGTCTTTTTCAGGTTCTGATTCTTCCAGCATTTCTGCTGATGAAGAGGAAGTTTCTCAGGCTTTTTCCTCCTTTTGAGGATTCAGATGCAGAGGAGTCCATCCCTTCGGCTTCTCCCCCAGAGGATTTCTCTTTTGGTGATACTTTAAATACCCTCAGGGAACATTTTAAATGGGAAAGTCAGGATTATCCACAATCTAAAAAATGGATTAGGGAGTTTCTGGATTTACCTCAGCATAAGCCTCTGGCTATTCTCCCAGTGTTGGAAGTTGTTGATGATGTTTTTCTGGAAAATTCCTTGACTCCAAATCCGGTTCCTCCTGCCCCCAGGAAACCTGACAGGTACTATAAAGTCCCTGATTCTCATCTGTTTCTTTTCAGGAACCTGTTGGCGGATCCAGAGGTTATTCCTCAAGGCCCTAAAGGAGTTAAGGCCACTGTTACCAGAAATCCTGTTCCCTCTGACAAGGAATCTAGGAACCTAGATAGGTGGGGTAAAAAGTTAATACCTCTGCCACTCATGCTATTAGGGCTACCAATTGTCTTTTTCATATGCTGAAGTACCAACAGCACATCTTGGAGGCTATTAAGTCCAGGATCACAAGTGTGCCTATTTTGGCTGAGAGTAAGGACATGCAGGATTTGCTGAATTCTGCCAGTCTTGTCAATAAGCATTCTTTACATTGTGGTTTTGACATTCTTGAAGCCACCTGCAGGGCTATAGCTACTGGATCTGTTATTAGAAGGCACGCTTGGCTCAGGGAACAGCCCCTTCCAGAACCCGTCAAGGCTAAGCTTTTGGATGTACCTTTGCATAAGAACAGTCTTTTTGGCAGCAAGGCAGAGGAAGTGCTCAAGAAGATGGAGGATAAGGCCAAGTCCATGCAAACTGTTAAGAATTTTCTGCAAGTTCAACCTCCTCGCTTTAGCAGGAATTGCCCTTTGAAGAGTTGGACTTTTCCTGATACCAGCAGACAGAACCTTTCTAGGACTAGAAGTTACAAATCTTCAGGGGGGGGTAGGTGGCTACCCATCAAAGGCCTAAGCGTTGGCAGGCTTCCACTTCCAAGATGGGAAGTTCCAAGCCTGCATCTCAGTCTAAACACTCTCAATGACTTTATCCAACTTCTGCCTGTTCTTGCTTGCCTGGAGAGTCTTTAAGGGGGAAGGTTGGCCCTTTTTGCAGATGCCTGGGCCACTATCATGGACGACAAATGGGTACTCAGAATTGTATCCCTAGGGCACAAGTTTTCTTTCCGCACCTTTCCAGTTCCCAAAGGATTCCTGGTTGCTCCGCCAAGCCAAAGGGCAGAAGTAGAAAAACAAATTTTGTCTCTGTTTCATCTGGGAGCAATATAATCAGTTCCTGCTCAGCAGGTAGGCCAGGGGTTTTATTCCAGGCTTTTATCCTATCCTAGATCTATCCATTCTGAACTCTTTTCTAGTAATTCCAAAGTTCAAAATCCTTACTCTGCATCAGTTGCTACCAATGCTAGAAAAGGTTTCCCAGCTGGTAACCTTGGATCTCAAAGAGGTTTATCTGCACATCCCTATCAGGGAAAGTTGCAGGCAGTATCTTCGTTTTAGAGTGTGCAAGCAACATTATCAATTATTTGCACTGCCCTTTGGCTTATCTACTGCTCCCAGAGTTTTCACAAAGTTCCTGGCTCCAGTCATTGCTTTTTGCAGGGAGAAGAAAATTCAGATCTATCCATACTTAGACAACTGTCTAATTCAAGCAAATTTTCAGGAACAGCTGTTAAAGGATCTAGAATTTGTAAAGAATCTTCTCTCTTCCCTGGGTTGCACTCTCAACGAGGAAAAATTGAAAATGGTGCCATCCAAGGAGATAACATTCCTGGGAGCGAGTCTGAACACAGCCGCCCAGATGATATATCTCACCCAGGAGAAGCAGACAGCTCTTTCAGTTTGCTTCAAGGACTTGGCAAGCTTGTCCCAGCTCCCTGCAAGGAAATACCTGCAAGCTCTGGGATTCATGGCCTCTTGCATTCTCATGATTCCATATACAAGACTGCATATGAGGAAATTGCAATGGTACCTCAAGAACATTTGGTGTCAACACACACAGGACCTGGATATGATGATTCCTCTGCTTCCATCTCTGCAGACAGAGTTTCTGTGGTGGGCAACAGCCTGTCTACAAAACAAAGGCATGCCTTTTCAAACACCTCTTGCCACTCAAGTTCTGACTACAGACACATCGGACTACACCTGGGGAGCACATCTGGATGGCAGATGCATACAGGGACGTTGGAATGCCCAGCAGATGCACCTGCACATAAATCTAAAAGAGTTGATTGCAGTTCAGCAGGCCTTGCTAGCTTTCAATCAACTTCTTTCTCCAGGGACCCTGCTCATCAGAACAGACAACCACAGTCATGTGGTACATCAACAAGCAGGGAGGGACTCATTCTTACCTCCTGTGTAGACAAAGCATGAATCTTTTGTCCATGGCAGCATCCCTGGACCTGCATCTTCTAGCTCAGTTTCTTCCAGGAAGGCTCAATGTTTTGGCAGACCAGTTGAGCAGGCAAACCCTGGATACTCACGAGTGGCAGCTGAACAGAGCAGTCTTTTACAGCATCATTCAACGCTGGGGCACACCTCAGGTGGATCTTTTCTCCTCCCCAGACAACCATCTTCTACCTCTCTTTTGCACCAGACAGCATCACAGCAGAGCCTGGAGAGTGGATGCTATGTCCTTCTCTTGGACGTTGCTATCAGTTTACACCTTCCCTCCTCTTCTTCCCAGAGTATTATTGAAGATCAGGGATGAACGACCAAGGACTATTCTCATAGTTCCGGACTGGCCCAGACAGCATTGGTATCCACTGCTTTGCAGTCTCTCCCAATTTCCTCCTTGGCATCTTCCTCTGAAGCCGGATCTTTTGGTTCAGGAAGGGGGAAACATTCTGCACCCTTATCTTCAGTCTCTCCATTTGGCAGCATGGCTCATTGTATGACTCCTTCCTTATTTTCTTCCCTTTCCCAGCAGGTGGTTGACGTGCTGAGGGAGGCCAGGAGACCTAGCACTAGGAAGTCCTACGCTGGCAAATGAGAAAGGTTCTCTCATTGGATGCAGGCTAGAGGGGATTCTTCTTCTCAGCCTACCCTTCCTCTGATCCTAGAATACCTGGCTGAATTGCTTCAGGGTGGTCTTTCTTTTTCCTCTATCAAGCTCCATGCTTCAGCCATTTCTGCTCATTGTTCTTTTGAACGACCCATTTTCTCTCATCCTCTGATGAAAATGTTTCTCAGAGGTGCTTGCAACTTAAAACCTCCCAGAAGGGCACCTACTCCAGCCTGGGATCTTAATTTTGTTCTTGAGAAACTCACGCTTCCTCCTTTTGAGCCAGCTGCCACTGCAGATTTAAAGTTTCTCTCTTGGAAGACTGCCTTCCTCTTGGCTATAACTTCAGCAAGGAGAGTTTCGGAGCTGCATTTGATGGCTGTGGAGTCTTTTCTTATTTTCCATGCAGATAGGATCTCTCTGAGAACCAACCACTCCTTTATGCCTAAGGTGGTTTCTAGCTTGACTCTTAATCAGTCCATACACCGTCCTACCTTCTTTCCTAATCCTCAAAATAGATGTGAAAGGATCATACACTCTCTTGATGTGCACAGACAGCTCAAGTTTTACCTGAACAGGACTAAAGACCTTCGGAAATCAGCACAGTTGTTGGTCAGTTAGATATTTTGGAGGCTGCCACGTGGTCTTCTGTTCACACCTTCACTAAGCATTATAATTTGCCTCTGTTTTCCAGAGCCAGGCCAGGGTTTGCCACTGCTGTATTGCAGGGCATTATCTCCAACCCTTGATTCTGTTGGTTCCTCCTCCCTTTTCTCTGGGCTTTGGTAATCAACCCATTAGTTAGGACTGCAGCAGTGAAACACGATGAACATAGTACAGTTGTGTATACTTACCATAAATGTAGATGTTCGAGTGTATTCACTGTTGCAGTCCTAGTTTCCCTCCCCCCCCCACATTTTTTTTGGTCCTCTCCTATTCTCTTTTCCTGAGGTACAGGCTAAATTTGATACCATTTGCCAAATTTGCTTTTGGTTTAAGCCTTATTTTCTGGGGGCTTCTGACTGTTATGGCAAGAAAGACTGAGGAAGTGACAACGGCTGCCTCCTTTTGTATCGGACGTCCTGACGTCCTTTACAACCGATGTAAGCAGATGTAATTTTTGTTTACCTTTGGTATTCTGGCCCATCGAGGGCTACCGGGAGCCGAATAACCCATTAATTAGGACTGCAACAGTGAATACACTCGAACATCTACATTTATGGTACGTGTACACAACTGTACTTTTTTGTAACAGTCTCTGTATCTCTTTATATTTATAGCTATGGCTGTAGTCTAAGGAATATTTTGCTGAATAGCTATTTTAAGAGGCCTGATGAGACAGTTATTCGTGTAAATGGCATCACAGGGCTGCTTACCTTTGTGCTCACAGCTGTAATTGTAGCTGTATGCAGAAGAATTTTGGGTTAGCATTCATTACTAAGGTGGAGGGGGGGAGGGGGCAAAGCCTTATTAATGAGTGAGAGCCCTAACCATACCCTTGATTCTAACCCTCACCTTGCACCCTATCATAAAAAAATCCCTTTCCGTAACAATACCACTACTAGGACAATTTTGAGCTGAGTGTCTGGTAGGTTTATGAGTTGTACATCAGAAATAAAAATGTGTTTCTTTTTTTTAGTGGTATTGTGTGTCACTACTTTGTGTTGCTAATATAATGAATGATTAGCAAATTTTGGTCACTGTTTCGTGTGTCTATCATTTAACATGTTGATCATTCATTATATGATTGTGTGTGTATTACTGTGTTGACTAGTCATTTGGTTGACAGTGTCCAGAGTGAGAAAATGTAATCAAGTGGAGGCTTTGTCAAGTGGAGGTTTGTTCGATTACAGGCAATGTTGAAAGGAGGAGGTTCACTTGTGGAAGATGCTTGTTTTTTATTCTAATTTCAAAATTTTGGAAATTTCAAAAGTCTTGGCAATGGAATGTGGGGGCTGGGTTTGCATTTGTATTTGTGCATGCACTCCAAGTGTGTGTGTGTGTGTGTGTGTGTGTGTGTGTGTGTGTGTGTATACACAAGTTTTTATATGTTAGGGTTTGAATAATGGCTAGGGTAGGAGAGAGATTTAGTTCTGTGAGTGAATGTTGCTGATTGTGGTGTGTAGCTGTGAAAAGAAAGGAAGATTATGTGTGAATGCTGGTGAGTTAGGGTTAGAACAAGGTCTAGGGAAGGGGATAGGTTTAGTATTGTGCATTTTTGCTTTTCTTTGTTTTGTGTATGTCTGAGTATCTTGTGTGCTGTTAGTGTTATGGAAAGAGTTTTTCTATCACAGGTTGTAGTGGTGAGTTTATGGGCTGGGCAGATTTAGGATTAGCATGCATTAATAAGGTGGTGCTGGGGATACCAGCTTATGAATTTAACTTGTCATCTCATGATCAGACATTATGAAAACTTTTCTTATATCTAGCAGTCTTTGCCAGAAAAATAGCTTCCATGGCCTTGCCTCAAAAGCAAGATTACGTAATTTAGACATGTTCCTGTTTCATCTTTTATAGTCCTCCTTTGCTGGATATTGCCTCCATTAAACATTTCAAACTCTCAATTGATCATCATTTTAAGTTGTTTCTCAGTGGACGAGGCAGTCATCAAGACTGTTGCTATAGGTGGAGGCCCCTCTCATAGAATGAAGTGATTATTATGGGTATGCATATTTAGCACCTCTCCCCCATACTAAGATGGATGGATCTAAAATAAGTCTAACATCCTTAGAGATTTATAAGGCCGCTCCTAAAATCTACAGTCACACTTGACACACAAGATTATTCATTGTGCTCTGTGCCTTTTTGTCCTTAATCATACACTGTTACTGCATGCATCAATGCCTTTATTGAGTTTGTGTCCTTATAACCATTACACTGCTTCTGTTGATTTATTTATTTTTTTGTTTCTTTCAGATCCCTCCATTTTATTTTTTTTTTCCCTGATAATTCCAGTTTCCTTTGCCCTGTCTCTCCTCCTGTGTCACGTAGTTGCTTTGTGAATAAGTTTCACTTTGGTTACATTATATATTCGGACTACAGAATGCAGTTTCTTAGCTACATACAGAACTTGCAGTTGAACAGTTTACCAGTATTGCCTCTTTCACCTTTCTTGTTATCACTCCTGGCACTTCTCTAGAACAAGTCATATTGATCTTATTGCTTTGTATTATACCTTTTTCCCATATTCTTATTTGTATTTTTGCTGCTAGTATTTCTTCAGAAGTTCATCTTCACTTACATTTTTCACTTGTTTATTTACTGCTTAATTATGTAACTGTTTTCCTCTTTGTATAATTGACTTACATAACTTATTGCTGTATTTTCCTCATTTTGCCTCTTACCCAGGATGCTTCTGGAAAAAAGCTTTTTCAGCTCAGTGTTTTCTTCCTGGTAAATCTTTTGCAATAAATTTAAAGAAAGCAAGGCAGTTATATGCAAAAAGTAGCCTATGTAATCCAAGGGATTCTCCATTGTTATATGGAGATGCTTTCCAGAATGCTGCAAATATTTAGAAAAGCACAACAGTAGAAATGCCATTCTGCATGAGTACCAGCATAAGATTTCGTGTGGCATGATTTAAACTGAAGTTTTAGATTTTGTTTACAGGGAAATTAGTAGCATTTAAATATATTCTGCTTAATGTCATAAGAAGTTTATTATAAGTGCACTTCTAGTTTTTAAGACAATCATTATCTTCTAAGTCAAGTTACGTAAATGACGTTTTTGCACAAGTTATAGATAGTATGCATACTGTTTTGTCTGATCAGGGAGATGTTCTGTATTTGTACTTCAAGTTCCTATGGAATGTTGTGGCAATTTAGGAAGCTGAAAAAAGTAATATTCTGCATACATTCCACTCTTCACAAAAAATGTATGCCTTCAACCCCTTTGTATGCTTCCTGCTTTTGCATGTGCTAAGAGGACCTGTAAGACACTTTTAAGCTTACAGGAATACAGTAGTGTAATAGTGAGAAATAATCCATAAGTTGTACATTTAAAAGGAACATCTCCCAAGCAAAGTACAGATCAGATGGTCCTGACATACAGTGGAAGCATGCATCAAAATATCCCAGTAAATTCAAATTCATTGCACTTGCAAAACTGGTTTGTGTTATACAGGAATGGGAGAGTACAATGTAAGTCACTGTTCAATTACATTCAAAAAGTAATGATTCACTCATATTTCTATTTATTAAATGCAAATAACATAGCTGTTACGGTATCAGTTGATCAGATCACTGTAAATAAAGTGGAATTATGCCATTTAATTATAAATGCAGAACAGCAAACTCTTCAGTAAATATATCAAGTTAATCAGCATCATATACTGTATCTATTACACCACAATTAGGGTGAGCTGTGGTAACCAGGTGACAAGCAGGGAATGGAAAAGACTGAAAATGGAAATTCTGTGAGTGTTACTTAATTTGAAGATGTTGCAAATACTGTGGCGGAGGAATTTCCACAGTCTGAAGTTAGTTCTTCTATAAAGGTGATCTGGAAAATGGTTTTACAGAAAATAATGGATATTAACTCATTCGTTCCAATGGAGCTCAAGAAGTTTGTTCTGTAACTTCCAATGGGTAGAGCCTAAGCCTTTTGACAGAATCAAATTATGTCCTCACATTTCAAATAAATGTTCATATCTCTGGAACCACAGAAACTATGAAGGAAGTATAAATGGCAATCTCTTCAGCACAAACTATTTTTATAGTGGTAGTATTCTTTAGGCTCTTGGTCTTAAACTGAATTTTATAAGTCACAGTAAACACAGTATTACATTTGTAATATTTTGTAAACAACTTACAATATCTCAGCATTCACTCAAATTACACACATACTGTCAGTAACATTTTATTCATCTAGATGAGAGCTTTCATATGAGGTTAAGGAATTCTATATGTGTTACTTGGTTGTTGAGATATTTAGAAACGTGGCAATTATATCTATATAAATTAATATCATAAAAACAACAGTTAATATCTATTTACTTGCACTAGACAGTGATCAAATATTAATGCAGTTGCGTTTGCCATTGTGTAAGCTTTAAAGTGAAATTGTGTAAAATCTTGTACATAGCATGGTTTTAGAATTACTGATGCAAATATGAATAAGCAATATTTAATGCCTAGAGGCATCAGTAGGAGTTAACTGCAGATACACCTAGAGGCATCACTTAGATGTAATGAATAGATGAATGATGAACTGGCTTTATCTTGGTCAAATGCATTGGAGATGTGCTTCCCTGTTGCTGACTACTGATGGACAGGAACCTTATGCTGCATGTGCTGGTGGAGAGTTGAAACTATTTTTAGACGTACAAGGATAAGTTAGGATTCAGGAAGCTGCTACAAGCAGCAGTGAAAATGCAAGGAGACTAGTCATGGAAAGAAAAAAAATGTAGAAAGACTGGGAAGTAAAACAAAACAAAGAAACATGCAGCTGCTTTTGTTGCTGAGAGCATGCATGTTCCATCAGTGTGGAAACTGAAAAAATAAGCCAACCTGTAGTAATTATTCAAAGCAGAAATCAAGATTCTGTTAACAAGTATGTTGTTTGGGATTCTCTAGTGATTCCACTTTTTTGTTTTTCTGTAAAGGAATGTAAGGGTAGTGACTGATTTAGGGTCAGGGGTCTTCTATGAAATAATATAATTATGCACTGGTAGCAGGGTTGCCAGATGTCCCTATTTGAGCGGGATTGTCCTGGGATCAGCAGCCCGATCCTGAGTCCCGCACTGCCGGTTTAAATCCCGGTGAAACAGCCCTCCACTTTTTTTTTTGATTGGACCGTATACCGGCATACAGGCCAATCAAAAATCGCTAAACACGGAGCTGCTTGTATTTAATGAGGAACATCAGGCAGTTCCACATTAAACACAGCTCCGTTTTTTGATTGACTCATATACCGGCATACAGGCCAATCAAAAATCGCTAAACACGGAGCTGTTTGTGTTTAATGTGGAACATCAGGCAGTTCTGCATTAAACACAGCTCCGTTTTTTGAGTCTTTTGATTGGCTCATATGCCGGCATACGGGCCAGTCACATATTGGTAAACACGTAGCTACTTGTGTTTAATGGGAACTGCTTGATGTTCCGTATTAAACAGAAGTACAGAAGTAGCTCCGTGTTTAAAGACCTTAAGACTTTTTTTTGGTCCTCACTTAGCGTGAAAGACTTTTTTTTTGGTCCTCACTTTGTCCCTACCCAGCCAGTCAGAAGTCTGACAATCCTGACTGGTAGAAACATTTTTGACTTTGACAAAAAAAAAGAAATCCTTCTGAGTCTAGGAAAGGTTACATACCCAATGAGAATATTGCTTTCTTTAGGGAAAAATGTGGTGCAATTTAGGACTACATATGTTACTGTGGAAGAGCAAAGAGACTGTTTTAAACTTAAATGCTAGACTGTTTTTGAAATGTAATATAATGACTGATGTGATGCATTTGTTGAATGGGAAGAGGAGATTGTTGGTTAATTTGGATACAGTTGTTGGCAAAATGTAACATTTCACCAATATATCCTTTGTTTTTCCTATATAAAATTCAAGCATTCCTAACAGACTGCTAAATAAACTATACCAGAGCTATAACAGTGGAACTTGTGTTGTAGTTTTGCTAATTCCTTGGTTCCAGTTCTGACTTCTATTCCTTCTAAAATGTACCTGCACTGTGGATAACGCCTATACTTATGCATCCCACCATCTGTTGCCCCTCTGTCACTTTTTTCAAGTAAAGACTTTAAACATGTCCTTTTTATAAACAATGGTGGGTTAATTCCCTATTTTCTGAAATAGGCCAATATCCACTCTGAAAATGTTCCACTTGTGTCTAATAATGGCATTTACATCATAAAAGCTGAAATTATAGGCTGTAATAAAGGCTCTTTGAAACCTGTTGCTATTAGAAGTCTCAAATGCATTTCCTATTCCACCCTTAGGTACATTGTCAATACATCCTAAAAGTGGTGCAAAAATACCTTCTTTCCTTTTGTGTTTAACCTCTCCTATTGTTTGATCCAATAAGGTGCTGGGATATCCCCTCTTTTCCAGCATAGTCCTTAATACATCCCACTCCTTGGAAAAGGTGACCTCACTGCTGACCATGTGTGCTAATCTAACATATTGTCCCTGGACTAGGGGCTTTTTTTGGTGGAGAGGGTGTCCACTAGTAAAGTGGAGTAAGGAATTAGAGTATGTTGGTTTCCCATAAAAAGAACTTTCAAATTTCTTTTGGTCCCTGTTTTTAGAAATGGACACATCCAGGTAATGTACACATTCACTATTGGTTTCCATCGTAAATTTGAGGAAACTACTAGTACTGTCATTAATATATTTGAAAAAGCAGTTAGATCTAGTGAATCTTTCCAAAAGATAATAATGTCATCCAAAAAATGACCACACATACACCAACAGTTTGCAGACTCAGAATTAAACACTTTTTCCTTCTCCCATTGGGCCAGGACTATGTTGGCAAAAGCTGGGGTGCATGCTGCCCCCATAGCAACTCCATTTCTCTGCTTAAACAACTGATTTTCAAAAACCAAGCAGTTGTTATCAAGGACAGCGTCTGTCAGGGCCCTAATGGTAAGTTTCTTAGAATGGTTGAAATTTGAGTTCCCACAAAGAAAATCATACAACATTTCAACCCTCTCCTAATGAGGAATGACTGAAAACAAGTCTATCACATCTATTGTGACAAAACTCAAGTCCTCAGAATAAATCCGAGATGTCATCTTGGATAAAAAGCCCCATATGTTTTTTGTAAATATTCTCCTGTTTGTCCAGGGTACCTTTCGCTTGAGTATCCACATATTTAGCCAGTGGAAATGTTTTGGATGCCTTTGCTTCCACTATTGGTTTCAATGGGGGTCATTAATACATTTATGTATCTTTGGAATTCCAACTATAGTGAGAGGGTTTGGATAAGTCACTTTAAACACTCATATTCCTGTTTCAAAATTTGTTAATTGAGTAGCAGGTCTTCTAACATATAATCAATCTGTTGATATGTTATGTTATTTTTATTTAGGGAAATCTCTTCATATGTTTCAGAAAATTGAATAGTAAACATTCTGTCAGTATGATCATTGACATCCATAACAAGTAATCCACCCCCCTTGTCTGGCTTCATGATTCACAAATTTCTCATACCCAGAATTTTTTTCAGTAGTTTGTTGTGTGTATAATCTAGGTTATGCTCTAGAGGGTGTGCTTGTGAAAAAAAACTGTCTAATTTCTCTTTCACAAATCTTATCAAAAATATTCACTTGCGGTGTAAAGGTGGATTAAAAGAATTTGGGCTTCTAATGGTGGCCTGGCAGTCTGAATTCTGGTTCACAAAATAAGTATTAAGTTTAGGTTTACAGATAGTTTAAGTTGTATAAGTGTGTCTGCCAGTTTCCACGTCTCATGGGGACAAAGGCAAGTCCCATTTCAAAGAGGTTTGCCCACTCACTAGTGACATCTGTACTACTAAAATTGTAGATTTTGAAGTCACCAACTGTATTTTTTACCACTTTACATTTAGCCTGGTCAATATCTACCAGTGGTTGGCTGTCAACTTGTCTCTCTCGCCCTGTACCTCCCTCTCCCCCGTTGAGCTTCCTGTAGGTACCAGTTCCCCGTTTCCATCCCATTCATGTTCCTCTGTCTCTGGTTCAATAAATGGGATGATCTCCTCGGGGGGGGGGGGGGTACATCTAAAGAGGCATCCTGCATGTCCACATCATTATCTTCAGTGTCATTCTCCTGTTCATGCACTGGTCTATCCCTCCTCCCCATTTGTACCATGAATTCTAATACCAGTATTGCCTGGTGGAGGTGGGTAGGCTGTCCCTGCCTCATAGTCATTTTTGTCTCTTAATAACTTTTTCTTTTTTTCTTTTTAAGTTCCTTAGTTGTTTTGTCAACTTCTAATAACATTCCTCTATAAACATGCATTTTACTATCAAACAATAAATCATCTTGAATACTATTGTTAAGTATGTTAATAGAGTCTTTAAGTGTGTCCATTTGTGTATCATTGTCTCTCAGAAGAATTTCTAAAAGTTCATAGCCTTGTTTGTTGAAAAATGATACTAATTCACGGTGTAAAGGTGAATCACATACCAGTCCTGTGGGATACTTCCACAGCCTCAGTCCTTTAGGTGTTTGCTCCCTTCTAATACATTCTCGCAGGTAACAGTTTTCCAGCTGAAGTTTCCTAAATTTCAGTGTTTTGTTTTGCAATACCTTTATTTGGTTGTCTAAATTCCTCAAGTCTGTTTGTTCCATTTCATGCCCAAAACAAGGTAGTTTTTAACTATGGACATGTGACTGAGTTTAATGTATAAAAAGTGTGTGATTTTGAAATTATGCTATTCTGATGAAGTCGGAGTTATCACTGACAAAAGCACTAAATCTTTGTAGAGTTTAAAAGAAGTTAAAATGGAAGAGACATGTATTTTCCTGACCATGAGGCTATATGGGTTGAGGAAGGAGATGATGAGCCATAAATTAGAGATGGCAAGAACATAAAGAAACTGGTAGCGACATAAGTAACAGAGAAGAGTTTAAGAAGGAAATGGAAGATCTGAAGTAGTTAACTTCATTTGATCATCAACCTGTGGGTTCCGGATCCGATTCGGATCCAAGACGGCAGCTTACCAAGCTAAAGATCTGTGCTCCAAGCTCCTTCCCCTTACCCATACTACACTGCAACCTCCTTCCAATCCCCAGATCTCGTTTGCCGCAGCTTCGCCAACATGGGATTCTTGAGCTCCAGGCAGCTATAGTTAGTTTGTTAATCAAACTTTAGATCTGTGCGGTTTGTGTGAGTGTTAAACTAGTTAATCCCTTTTCCCTCTTTAGCCTCAGGTTTTGCATTCAAAAAAACAAAAAAAAGTAGTAGAGTAGGAAAGTTTTGTAACTTTCACCCAGTGTAGGCTTCCTCTTTCCGCCCTTGGTGTGCGTGTATGTGTGCTTGGCTAGTTAGCTTAGTTAGTTAGATATGTCGAGACTCAAAAGCTGACGTTCTCCAAGTGCACAGAGTGTGGCCATAAGCTGTTTCCGGCCGATGGTCACACTCTGTGCATGGTTTGTCTAGGGGTTCCTCATCTTACATTGGGCTGCAAGATATGTGCAGCATTCAACCCCTAAGCCCTGTGGGATCGCAGGACCAAGCTGATTCTGGCAGGTCTTCTGCCAGCAGAATCGACAACCTCTTCTGCAGCATCTTCGTCAGCAACGGCTGTGGCAGTTCAGGCTTCCGGCCCTCCTCCCCTGTCCGGGACTCCCACTTCCAAACAGGGCGAGAGAGAGGTCAGGAAGGAGAAACACAAAGAAAAGGAGAGAGAGAGAGAGAGAGAGAGATAGAGACAGGGAGAGGGGTCGCAAAAGACAAGTGGACACAGATATGTTGGCCCCTACTCCAGAGAAAGTTGCTAGGCTGTCTTCCCCTTGGCTCCGTTCTCCACAATTTTCCCCAGAGCCGGAGGAGGAGGATCGGCCCTCTTTGAGGTCTTCCTCGTATCAGCCTGGCTGGTGTCGTGGCGTCCTCAAGATCCACAAGGAGCTTCTGTGAAGCTGACATGGACCAGATGATGAGAAGGTTCCTGCAAACTCAATTGCAGATGGGAGTGTTGCTGGCTTCCCCCCAGCCCGATCGGGGAGTTCGGCTCTGACATATGCCCCGATAGCTCCTTCTCCAATCTACTCTAGAGTTTTGGAGTCCATGAATCCGAGGAGCCCCGGAGTCAGGGGGTTGGTGCCGATGGTTCCTCTAACCTTGACGGTGGCCATGCCCTCGAGTCTGTCGGATCCCCTGTTGGATCCAAGCTTTCAGAGCCGAGATCTGGGCGTTGGATCCGAGGTGATGAGTGTGTTGTCGGCCCCCTTGTGGTCGGGGCATACCATCCCTCTGGGTCTAGCTTTTTCGGCCTTGGCTCCCATCTCCTCGTCAGATCCGAGGGGCATGGCAACCCACCCCACCAGTTTCAGGGAAGCCGGCTTCCCTTCAGCTTTCAACATTGTGGAGAGGGTTCTCTCTGGACAATCGAAACCCCTCACTCTTTTATCAGAGTCCACCCCTGCTCCCTTGCAACTGAGTTTGTCTTCCATCATCCAGTCTTCCCAGGGGCAACCTGTGTCCAATACGCCCCAGACAGTTCCCCTTGAGGAATATGAGACTGTGTGTGAGCCCTCCCCAGAGAGCCATCCTGAGGGGGCTCCTCACAAATGCCAGTGCAAGAGGAGACACATGGAATCCCCCCGAGTCCCTCACTGAGGATACTGACTTGGAGGAATAGAAGATTCCCCCAGATCACCCCCGAAGACGTCTCCTTTGGAGACATAATGGAAATTCTTTGCGGGGGGGGGGGGGCTGATCCACCCAAAAACCTTCCTCAGACGAGTCGGTATTTCTGGAGGCATTCAATGCAGGCCCATCTACCTCTTGGGTGTCCTCCCCAGCTGACCCTCTGGTGGACCTCATTACCACCAGAGCTTGGAAGGAACCATACACTGTAGAGCCAATACCAAAATGGCCAGACAAAGTATTGAACCCTCCTGCTGACAAGCCCACTTGGAGTAAATGTTCCCCAGTTAATGCCATGGTGGTGGCGGCGGCCACCAAAAAGGAACTGGCCCAGGAAAGTTCCTTGGTCCATCCTCCGGTCAAGGAGTCTAGGGCGATGGATCATCTTGGAAAGCAGACATTTGCTTCAGCTACCTTTGCCATAAGGGTGCTGAATTACATAGCCCACATAATTTGACTTCAGCGTGACCTTGTGAAAAAGTACATGGAGTCTCCCCTGGAGTCCATTTTGGCCGAGGATAAACGGACATTCTCAGCTCATATGACCACTCTCAAGTCTGTTTCAAATACTTCCATGCATCTACTTTCTCATGCCACCGATGGAGCTGCTAGGGTGGCCGGTTCCGGTATTGCCATGAGGCGTCATGCCTGGCTCCATCTTTGTGATTTTTTCTAACCTTTCAAGGCATCCTTCACGAATGCCCCTTTTGACGGTTCAACCCTGTTTGGGAAGACGGTCCAAGATACGCTAGTCCAGAGCAAGAAGGATGGGAAAATGCTGTCGGCCGTCAGGATCTGCTTCTCCAACCCTCAAAGGTCTTTCTCCAGGAACCAGAGAGGGCAGAAGAAGTTGTGGTTCCGGAAGTCTCAGCAGTCCCGGAACACTCTGGACTCCTCCTCTCCTAGAGGCAGAGGGGGACAAGGTGGACGCCAGCCCAGAGGCAGAGGGGGACCAAAGAACTTCGAGTCACAAGACCTATTTTCTGACCGACCCGCACAGCAGCCCTGAGGGGTTGCCCAACTGCTCCTCTCTGGAGGCAGTTGGGGGGCATTTTTTGAGGCACCTAGCCCAGTGGGAGTCCATCATGTCAGATTGCTGAGTGCTTTGAATAATATTCCGAGTCTATTCTATTCCCTTCATAAACAGTCCCCTATCTACAAGGTGCCTCCCGGACGTCCCACCCACTCAAATGAGGCAGCAGTTTTGGAAATAAAAAAGATGCTAGACAAAAGAGCAATCCAGCTAGTGCCCTCAGATCAGTCTGGATCAGGCATCTGTTCCACTTTCTTTCTGGTGCCAAAAAAGACTGGTGACTTAAGGTTGATCCTCAACCTATCCACAGTGAACCTGTCCATTGCCAAAGGGAAGATCCGGATGGTCAGTTTACAATCCATCCTGCCGTTCTTGCAGGAGAAAGACTGGATGTGCTCGATAGACATCAAGGATGCATACTACCATATCCTGATGGATAGGCGATCCAGGAGATTCCTCCACTTTCAGCTAGGAGCCATTCACTACCAGTTCAGGGTCCTACCCTTCGGTCTCACCACAGCTCCCAGGGTGTTTACCAAGGTCATGGCAGTTGTAGCGGCCCCGCCTGAGGTTCGGGGCATTCAGGTCTTCCTGTACCTGAATGCCTGGCTTTTCACTGCCCCCACCAGGCATCAACTTGTGCTAGCAAAAAACTTCTTTCTTCAGTTGTCGAGTTGGCTGGGTATCACAATAAACCTCAAGAAGTCTTCTCTTCTGTTCAAATTCTAGACTTCATAGGGGCAAGAATAGATTCTCTTCAGGCCAGGATATTTTTGACCCCAGACAGACTTCGGAGCCTGGCCCTTCATGTCTTGGCGCTTCTTCAGACTCCTGCATGCCCAGCGGAGTTAGTCCTGAGATCCCTAGGGTCCATGGCAGCAGCTATAAATCTGGTTCCTTGTGCACGTCTGCATATGAGAGTGTTACAGTGGACGTTACAAGTTCAGTGGTCTCTACTATATCAGTCTCTAGACTTTCCGATTCCTTTAAGCAAAGTGTGCAAAGATTCTCTCGTGGTGGCTTCAATCCCAGGATCTGCGAGAAGGATGCCCCTTTGTTACCCCTCCGCCCCAAGCCAGGGAGACCACGGACACCTCCCGCTTAGCGTGGGGGGAGGCATTGCTTGGGCAGGACAGGCCAAGGCATGTGGACCCCAAGTGAGACCGTTCTGCATATCAGTGTTCTACAGATGAGAGCAGTCCTTTTAATGTTGCAGGCCCTTCATACCTCTCTTCCTCTAGGAACTATTGCGGTTCAGTCAGACAATATGTCAGTGGTCTGGTACATCAACAAACATCCACTTTGTTGAGAGGCCATGAGAGTTTGGGAATCTCCACCACCTGTTTCCTGATAGCAATGCACATCCCGGGTCAGTCCAAAATTTTGGCAGACAAATTGAGCAGGACTATCCTTTTGCCTTACGTGTGGTCTCTGAACCCTTATGTAGCGGAACAGATCTTCCTCAGTTGGGGTCAGCCTTGCTGCAATCTCTTCGCATCGCCGTCCAATGGGAAGTGCAGTGGGTTTTTCACTCTGATTCCCCCGACGGGGGAAGTCTCCAGACATGTTCTTGTCCATGCTTGGCCACCTGGTCTTCTTTATGCGTATCCCTCGCTTTCTGTCATGAGAAAATTCTTACAGAAAGCTTGTTGGTTGGGGAGCAGGGTTATCCTCATAGCCCCATTCTGGCCTCGTCAAGTTTGGTTCCCTTGCCTACGGTCTCATCTTCTAGCTCTGTCCTGGATTTTGGATCCCATTCTGGATTTCATTCGTCATCCCTCGGGAATTCCTCCTCCGAATCTGGACAGCCTCAAGCTCACAACTTGGTTGCTCCAGTTCCATTAGTTGCCAGGACTCCAGGTATCTCTTTCCCAGTTAAATCCATTTTGGTAGCAGCACACAAGTCCTCTACCAGAAAAATGTACAGTAGTAAATGGAAACGTTTTTCCATGTGGGCTTCTCAGAGAAGTCTGGATCCTTTTACCGCTCCAGTTCCAGCGGTGTTAGACTTTTTGTCTCATATTTTCCAGCAAGGGGCCAGCTGTTCCACAGTGAAAGTCCAGCTGGTGGCTATATCCCATTTTCACTTAGGGGAAAATTCAAGTTCTCTAGCTGTTGCCAGAATTTGCAAGACCTTTATCAAAGGTACTTTTCTACTGAGACTTCCTATCAAAAACCCTTCCCCTCCGTGGGATTTGACATAGGTCCTTCAGGCCTTAGTTGTGCCCCCGTTTGAGCCCACAGTATCAGTTGACTTGAGATTTTTGTCATGGAAGACAGCCTTCCTGGTAGCTATCACTTCAGCCAGGAGAGTGTTGGAGCTTCAAGCCCTATGTATGAAACCCCCATACCTAGTTTTTCATAAGGATGGGGTGTCTCTCAGGACTAACCCGTCTTTTCTTCCTAAAGTTGCTTCGGAGTCAAACATTAATCAGTCTATTAATTTGCCTGTATTTTTCCCTAATTTTCAAAATAAAGGGGAATACAAACTTCATTTGCTGGATGTGCACAGGCAGTTACGTTTTTATTTACATCGGTCCAAACCTTTCCGTAAATCTAATCAGCTTTTTGTTTCCTCTGCTAAACCCTTTTTAGGGAAACCAGTTTCGAAGGTGACTCTCGCTAAATGGATTCCGCTTTGTATTTTACAAGCATATAAAGAACTT
Source organism: Protopterus annectens (assembly GCF_019279795.1). Taxonomy (NCBI): domain Eukaryota; kingdom Metazoa; phylum Chordata; order Ceratodontiformes; family Protopteridae; genus Protopterus; species Protopterus annectens. The sequence goes on from NC_056743.1 coordinate 453,736,711, forward strand.
GAATTAACAGAACCTGAAGGGGATCATGCTCATTCTTCCTGTACTATGGCTACTTCTGCTGGATTCTGGTCCAGAGTTTCCCTGGATGACATTTGTTCAGCAGCTACCTGGGCTTCCTCTCACACTTTTATTACTCATTATAAGCTAGTGTCTAGGAGAAGGGTTTTCTTTTGGCTCTGCGGTACTCCGGAATATCCTTCCTTAAGGGCCTCCCAAGATTTCGGGTTGCTGGGGACTCTGTCCCACAGGTTGATGATCAAATGAAGTTAACTACTTCAGATAAAGAGGTTATGTACTCACCATAACGTTCCATCTGAGTAGTTGGACTTCATTTGTCAGCACCCTTCCCTCCCTCCTTCTCCCTGACCTTGGTGGTTATTTCTCTGTTCGGGCTCGATGTCCTGAGTTTAACGAGCCTGGTGTATGTGTTCGGGTCAGGTTTTTGGTATCTTAGGTTGTTGTGTGTCACGCAGTGGGTGGCAAACTCGATCTGAGAATTGTAAGGAGGTTGCAGTGTAGTATGTGTAATGGGGAGGAGCTTGGATATTTAGCTTGGCAAACTGCCGGTTCGGATCAGTATCGGATCCGGAACCCACAGGTTGCTGACAAATGAAGTCCAACTACTCAGATGGAATGTTATGGTGAGTACATAACTTCTTTTTTTATGGAAAGATCATTGATCTATGAGGCCTTAAGTCATTCCTGTGGATAGTATACAAGGAGAAATATAACAAGTATATCAATATAGAAAGGGAATTTTTGGAGGGAAAAAGATGAGTATGTAAGTAACATGCAGGATTATGAAGAAGCTTTTCCTACACAGAAGAAAGCATCCTAGTAGAAGGAGAGGTGCTTGTACAGTAACAATTAGAAAAATAAGGGGTATGATGAAGAAGCAAAAACATTTATTGCAAGGGAGAATGGAGGAAGTGACAACATTTTGATAAGGAACTGAAGGTAGAGAAAGGAAAGATGAAATGTATACTAGATAAGTGGCATAAAAGATTTTATAACCAAGAGGGTTTATGAGAGTTATAGCAGAGTATGTGTAACAATTATATGATACAGAAGTGATAAATAGGAAAGTAAAATGGGAGATTGAGAAGTTTAGAAAGACATCAGTAAGTAATTTAAAGAAAATGATAAGTTGATATGAGTTGGATGAGGCTTAAAATTAAATTTGAATAGTGCATCAGGGCCATATGGGATAGGGTATAGATTTTATGAAATTATGGGGGATTAGCAAATGTCTGCAGTAGTGGAAGTTATGAATGACTATTTGGGTAACTTTATGAATTGAATAACTTGTCAGTATTACTTCAGTTAGTAGAAAAAATAAATGACTAAACACTGACTGCAACCTAAAACCTGCTATTGCTATGCTGCAGACATTCATCTGATATATTATTATCCTAAAAATAATGCTCTCAATGTGGGGAATTGGGTCATTCTTGTAAAATAATCTGGTAGCAGATGTGACAAAGAACATCATTACAGATTTGACTGCACTGTTCCCAATGTAAAAGACACTATGGATGATGGTAAGATATCTGACATTGATGCAGATAGTCTTACAGATAGTAGGTTAAGGCATGACATAAGTGTGTAAAGATATTAAAATGAATTACAAACTAACATAATCTTACTGATGAAGACAGCAAAACAAAATACAAACATAAGACTTTGCTAAAATAAGTCTAACACAAAATATCTATTTGCTCATGGTGTAAGCAAGCATTTGTGGATATGATATGTCTTTTGGACATTAGACAGTTATCCCAGAAGCAGCGTATATAAACTGCAACAGTTTAGAGTAAAACTATTGTTTTGAAGCATTGGACAAAACATTTTCAAACATAGTGATGTTCTTTACTAACATTAGATTATTGAGTTATATTTTTATAATTCCTGGTATATATATATATATATATATATATATATATATATATATATATATATATATATATGTATATATATATATATTTAATAATATGCCATGTATATAGAATTATAATGTACTATGCACACCATAATAATAAGTAAAGTATTATTATTTGAAAAACATTTGCTCTAGGTTATTGTAAATATGGGTACAACTATTATAGGTGACTGTAATTGCAATCAAAGAAAACTCATAGGAAGGGACTGGATCTGATATAATGTTTTTAAAAATAATTAATACCGTAAATTTGTGATAGGTCAGTACAGGTTACATACATATAAAGAAATTTTGCTACATCAACTGATAACATATTATCAGTGAGTTTAACAGAAGATGTAAGAGGTGCTAAATATGCTTTCTTTTCTGATCCATACTGCTGAATACATTAAAACATCAGAGAAAGGGGAATATATGTAAGTAGGTAAAGGTGATGCTATCAAAATCTCCCTTTAATCAAGCTATAGAAAGGTTATGAAATGCTCATTGGTTCATGAAACTGTTCTATTCTACCTGGAAAAGTTGGTGGATACAGTATAAATTTAAATATAAAAGTAAATTGCTTAACTTTCAAAAAATATGTTTGAGCTCTAAAGATATGAATAATGAGTGAGTAAAGAAATATACATATGTATTATGGCAGAATAACAGTAAAGTATATTTAAAAAGAAAAAAAATATATCAGTTTAGCAGGATCCAAATGTTATTAAAAATGAATACCTCATAAATGGCAGGAAAGAAATCCCATAATTTCTAGGAAAAATGATTAAACATAAAAAATAAAACAGAATGTTTAAGAGCTAATTTAAATAAAATTTTGTATACACAAGCTGTTAAAAAATTTGTAAAATCCAATATACAAAACACACACACATATATGTATATATATATGTGTGTGTGTGTGTATATATATATATAGATATATATATATATATATATATATATATATATATATATATATATATATATATATATATAGTTAAAGATATTAAAAAGTGTTAGGAGAGTTAAGAAATCTAAATATTCTACAGTTAAAAGTATGATTAGCTTGATTAATAAAAATGATTAAGAATTAGTATTAACTTCTCTAAAAGATGGTAGTTCCTCTGGAGAAGATGAAATAGGTCATGCTTATAAAAATTAGATGAAAAACGTATTAATTAAAATTATGAAAAAATGTTAACTTCAGGTACTTGAGACAAAGTATGTGTCAAGGCATTATTATATTTACTGAGAAGAAGAATGATAAAGAAAATAAAAACTGGAGAATTTTAACTCTTACAAATACTGGCTATAAATTTTATTTATTTGTTTTATTTTACGTTTGTTTACTTTGATAGTCTGACTGGATACATGTCCATTTTCAGCAAAGGCCCGGGGAGAAAAGCTCCAAAAAGACATTCAACAAACTGTTGCATTTTTACAGTTTAAAACACAAAATAAAACACAAATAAAATGATTTTTACTCAGATGTAAACAAACACAAAAACAGATACACAAACAAATCATTACATTTTTACTCAGATGGAAAATTCTAGACAGTGTTTTTAAGAATGATAGGGTATTTAATGCCTAGTAGGCTAATCTGATAGTAGATCCAAGAAGATCATAGGATTTATGTTAAGAAATAATAAAGTGTAGGCACACGAGTGATGGTTAGAGTTAGTATGGATTAGGACAAGGACATAGCCATCGTTTTTTAAAGTACTGAATCAGGCTTTTCTTGAATTGAGATAGAGAGAGTTCAGATGTAAGATTAGCAAGAAGAGAATTCCAAGTTTTGCCAACAGAGTTAGCAAATAGAGATTTACCAGCTGTGTTGTTGGATATGAGAGTTTGAACTAGTAGTCTTTCAGATGAATGAAGTGCGCTAAGGTTACTATAGGGGGTGAGGAGGTTTTTAAGTACAGGTGTATTATCTGGTTGGTACAGGATCTTGTGTGCAACTATTAGTTGGCTAACCTGAAGTAGGTTAGGCCGTTCAAGCCATCCTAGTAGATTTAGGATATGACAGTGAGTTCTGTAGGCTGCATCGGTAGCAAATCTAGCAATGTGATTGTAGCTGCTAGAAAGTTTATTAAGGTTTATTAATATTTTGAAAAATATTGTAGGTAAAATTGTAAGTACATTACAATGAAATATGAAACAAAGGAATAAATATTATTAAAGGTAAACAACATAAGGGTATGCTATTTTTCTTTAATGAAGCTGGGGGTTATATTTTTAAGGAAAAAGTCAGAATGCAAAATATTAGTTTGTGTTATTTCCTAAGCTTATGATAACAGAGATCTTTCTGTGTTTTGGGTTATTTTAGATAGCTGTGGCTTATTTTCTAATTCTTTAGCAGTAATTAAATGAATATATGGCAATACATATAATGGAGGTGTTAATGAATGGGTAGATAACTGCATAAATTAAGATACAAAAATGAGTTAAACAGAGACTACCTTTATTCGGTATGTTATTTGTATTAGCTAGTAAAAACGTACTTAAAATTGTAACTATTATTTGATGGATGCAGTATGTTTTATTAGATAATGTATTTCATTCACATTGTGTATGGCCTTCCCACATTGTAGTTCTGGTTGTAAAATTCCTATTTTAATAGAAACAAAATTATTTTTGCAGAAGAGAAACTCAAGAGTCATGGGCTGACTTCTAGAAACAGCAGTCAAGGTTTAGATTGTAAAATGATGGTAACTAATGTTTCATTTTCAGCTACTGACATCTTTAATGAGTATACCCTTTGTATCTGTGGAAAAGAGGGATGCTGGCCGGAACAATATTTTACAAGATGCTGACTGAACAGTATTTTATAAGATATATGCAAAGTCAAACATATCTGGAGTTCAATCATATTGTTATATTCTACAAACTTATATTTTATTCCTACACATCTCACATATAGGATATATATATATATATATATATATATGTATACACACACACACACACACACATATATATATATATATATATATATATATATATATATATATATATTTTTTTTTTTTTTTTTGTTTTGTTTTGTTTTTGGTGTATACAGTTTTCTTAGGACGGTAGAAAAAAAATCTATTGCAATTATTTTTTGAAAATATATGGGGGTCTAGAGTAAACTGTATTAAAAGGTAAAAGGATGGTAAATTATAGTTTAAAACCCTTTTATCTTTTTAGCCTTGCTGCATTTGCTTTGGATAGTGCCTAAAATAAAACAGAAAAAAAAGAAAAAAAAAAAAGATAATCTATTAGGATCCATACTACTGGAAAATGTAAAGATTTTTAAGATGATCTGCAAACACAAAATAATATATATATATATATATATATATATATATATATATATATATATATATATATATATATAAATAAATGTGTGTAAAATGTATAAATGATTCTACTGAATTAAATGACTATAGAAATATAATTAAATCATGGACTATACTTATAGAAGGAAAACCAAGCAACAGCCAAACCTGGTATGAGAAGATAATGTTGAAATGTTTGTCTGTAAGACAAAGGGAAGACAAAAATTATGATATAAAACTAGCAATAAGACAAAGACAAGCCAAAGACCATAAATATTTAGAAAGGTGATTTTTTTATAAGACATTTGTTACAAAACTTGCCTGTAAAAAAGCACACAAGATGTAAACAGATATCTGAAAAGAACTCCAATGAATTCAAAGTAAAAAAAAAAAAAAAACAATACTTTTTTTTTAGATTGTGGGGTAAATTTAAAGAAAACTTTAGATTTAATTGCTTTCAGAATGTCACCATGGACACAATATAATTATTATATTTAAATATAACAGAAATTGAAGCAATATATAAAATATTTATGGGTGCTTTATGAATAAAATGGAAAATTAATTTTGTTGAACTTTTGTACAAGACATTATGGGATGCTCATGGTGTTTTAGTGCAAGCCCAAAAGTTGTTTTAGCATAAAGGTGGAGAGATAAATCTAGACCTCATATGTTTGTCTAGTGTTTCGGGTGTTGGTATATTTGACCTTCCTTTTGTTTGTTATATTTATTGTATAAATATTTTGCATTATGTGTATATTTTGTTTAATGTATGTTTTAATAAACCCCCCTACTGCTTACATAGCATGGGGTCATTGGGCTGCCACAAGAAGTGAAGAATGAAACATGGAAGAGATCACTGTGATGCAGAAAGAATATGTCAAACAAGAAGAAAATGAACAACAATGTGATTAGGAATTTAGCACTGATGTGTATTGTACAAATGCTGTACACTAAGTTGGTAATGAGCATGGTGGGATTAAGAGGTACAGCAGTGTAACTTACTGGATGAGGTGCTACCGGAGATGATTGAGAAAGGTGAGCCAGCAGTGGAAAGTGTCGTGAAATGGTTACAAGCTGTAGAGAAATTTTTCCCATTAGAAAATAAAACTACAGAATGTAGAGTGACCTTCTGCAAAATGAGGAAGGAGCTATGATTGATCAAAGTAAATTTATAAGTACAGAACAGAATAATCATCATGTAAATGATGAGCATTTATCAAGCAATGGGCATTTAACAGTCAAGTTGGGGGTTGGCAAAATGGTTAAGGTGCTTACCTTACAGACACAGGGTGCAGGTAGTTTATCAAATGGGATAATTCTCTAGTGTTAAAATGGCTCACAAAGGCAGTTAGCCTAGTACTAACCTATGAAACAATGCCAAAATGCTGGGAAAATATTTAGAACAGTTTAAAACATATGTCCTTCATGTTTCACAAATAGCACATTACTGTTTTAAGAAGAGACAGAATATGGATTAAAATAGAAGACATACTTAACAGATATTTTGTTATGTGTCAAGGTGATTGTGCTATTGGCCTTCCAAGCAAAATATGTTGGGGGACTGAAGCACAGTAGAAATGAGAACTTTGGTGATGTGATTTTTTAGTTAGCTGTTTTAGCTAGTACATTTTTATTTGTATGTGACACTAAATCCTTATGCTTAGTATGCAAGGATTATGCTGTTTCAAGCAGTAATGTGTCACCTAAAATAAAATGCTTGTTTAGTTTTGAACATCAGGTATTATTGAAGCTAAATTAATGGATTATTTTGAAAAAAAGCCATTATTTGTTTCACATGAAAAAAGTAATGGATGAAAGAAATATATGGAATAGGGTATGGGAGGTATGGATTCATTTAAATGTTAAGGAAGGCTTGTACATCATCTATCAAATATAATTGTCACTGTAAAACTTGTTTCTTTTGTTGCAGTGGAAACCATGTAATCCAGAATTGTTCAAAAACGATGCTCACAGTGTCGGCAGCATGACATCCAGCAAGGAACTGCAAAGTGTATTGTAGAAAATGTGGTACAGAGGGGTACTGTTTGTTTGTACTGATTGTGCTCAACTGATTGATGCAGAGAATAATAATATAATAAATCAAGAACACATGAAACTGACAAAGAAGTAAATGAGGTTGTATCAGTGTCATAAAATATACAGCAAAGTAGTGAGGAAAATATATTGTATGTAATGGAACAAAGACATTGAAGAGGAGGTACATTACGGAGTATATGTACATAATGAAATTAAGTTATTAGAAGAGGAAGAAAATGTAAAAGGAGATGATGGCAATCAAGAAAACAAATGAGAGCACTAGGAATACAGTAAAAAAGTGAAAGTCGCTGTTATATTGAAAAAGAAACGGCACACAAAAGCAAAAGATGATTTCTCTCTCTTATAAAATTCAATATTAAAAGCAACAAGAATGACATTTGTAGGATTATGAAAATAAAGTGGTCCTTGTAGCAACGATATGACGCAATATTTTTAAGGGATGTAAAAAGTTTAAATGTAACCAGTTTGGGACATACATATCAAATGTCCCTAATTTGTAGGAACACCCCTCCTAGAATTAGACAGGTTTTGAGAAGTTCTATGTTAATAATAGCAATATCTAAAAAGCAGTAAAAAGTGTCCATAATTTGGGTCATTTTTGCCTAAATACTTTTCCTTTGCCTGTAGATCTGAGGGTAGAAGGGTGAGAGCTGTAGTGTGGGGGAAGAGAATATGAAGGTTGGGGAAGGAGTCATGTTGTGGGATTGCAGTATTTATGGGACATAAGAATGTTATGATATTAGCTCAATCTGTACTTAGTCCAGGGCTGTATATTGTGTGTGATGTGAGGAGTGAAGTGAGAGTAATGAAAAGAACAATGTTACATGTATACACTAATATAAGAAGTATTGTGTGAACGCTTGAGCTTAAGTACTTGTAAAAACAGACAGTCCCTGGAATTCATAAAGGTTGCCCCTAAGTGTAGACTTTCCGTATTCAGGACCATCCCTACCCTATTGCGTGTGCCGCTTATTTACTCAGAACGGCTACACTAAGTGCACACTTAGTGTCGACTTAGTAGTAACCATTATGAATTATCATAACTTTAACGTGAAAAAGCAGAGTGGAAACATATGTCAGGATATAAAGACACATAGAAGACAAAGTATGCAAAATATCATTGAGAAAGAAAGAAATATATACTGCTACAAGAGGTGAGTCCAAGAAAAAAAGGACGGACGAAAACAATGGTGTGTTTTCAAACCAGGAAACTATATGGACAGTTTGGAAATGATATACAATATGTGATGGAAGGGAGATGGTTGAAATTATCAAATTAAGTACTTGGTTTGAATAAGATTAAGAAAAGGATGATGCAGTTAAGGAATGACCATTGCACAGTAAAGCAATTGTATACTCCACTTTCTAAATGGTGGACATTATGCAAAGAAAAGTATAGGAAATGTATGCAATAAAAATGCATATAGTAATGGAGTAGATGTTATTGAAAGTGAGGAAATTAGAATATAGAAGCTATACTGAATAATATGAAAATACATTAAACATGAAAAAGAAATTTGTAAATTGTTTGTTTAAGGGTTGAAAGTTTAAGCTGGATATATATTTTGGGAAATCTGGAATGTAAGACTATATAACAAATATGATATACACAGTGATTATTTAGTTTTTCATTTGCAAGAGGAATTATTAATCTGTAATTTTTTTTATTGCATTTGGTCTTATTGAAATAAAGGTAATTACCCCCCCCCACACACACACACACACACTCATTTTGATAAGTGCTAGGGGATCTTTTACATCTGCCTAAGGTACCATCAATTTAGGCATATCTGGACTCCCATTTAATATCTTACCTGATGGACTGTGCACACAGAAATGTTGCATTCCCTATTACTGCCCTGTGGTATCAGTAATTGAAAATTAATCCACTCACTTATAGTGGGAGTAGAACTCATAGCATTCTTATATTTCAGCATCAAAAGTTTGTTTGATACTACTTGTGCCATTGAGACTAGATTCCTTCATTACAACCGATTCCATTCATGATTAGCTAGGTGTACTAAGTGCTGCTTCTTGTGCCATTGTGATTACATTTATTAATTACAGCTTATTCCATTCGTGATTAGCTAGGTGTACTAAGTGCTACTTCTTTTGCCATTGAGATTAGATTAGTTAATTACAACCTAATCCATTCATGATTAGCTAGGTGTACTAAGTGCTGCTTTTTGTGCCATTGAGATTAGATTTATTAATTACAGCTTATTCCATTTGTGATTAGCTAGGTTTATTAAGTGCTACTTCTTGTAGCATTAAGATTAGATTTTTTAATTACAACGTATTCCATTCATGATTAGCTAGGTGTACTAAGTGCTACTTATTGAGCCATTCACATTAGATTTATTATTTACAGCTTATTCCATTCGTGATTAGCTAGGTGTACTAAGTGCTACTTCTTGTGCCATTGAGATTAGATTCATTAATTACAGCATATGCCATTCATGATTAGCTAGGTGTACTAAGTGCTACTTCTTGTGCCATTGAGATTAGATTCATTAATTACAGCATATGCCATTCATGATTAGCTAGGTGTACTAAGTGCTGCTTTTTGTGCCATTGAGATTAGATTTATTAATTACAGCTTATTCCATTTGTGATTAGCTAGGTTTATTAAGTGCTACTTCTTGTAGCATTAAGATTAGATTTATTATTACAACTTATTCCATTCATGATTAGCTAGGTTTACTAAGTGCTACTTCTTGTGCCATTCACATTAGATTTATTATTACAACTTATTCCATTCATGATTAGCTAGGTGTACTAAGTGCTACGTCTTGTGCCATTCAGATTAGATTTATTATTACAACTTATTCCATTCATGATTAGCTAGGTGTACTAAGTGCTACTTCTTGTGCCATTCAGATTAGATTTATTATTACAACTTATTCCATTCATGATTAGCTAGGTGTACTAAGTGCTACTTCTTGTGCCATTCGCATTAGATTTATTATTACAACTTATTCCATTCATGATTAGCTAGGTGTACTAAGTGCTACATCTTGTGCCATTCAGATTAGATTTATTATTACAACTTATTCCATTCATGATTAGCTAGGTGTACTAAGTGCTACTTCTTGTGCCATTCAGATTAGATTTATTATTACAACTTATTCCATTCATGATTAGCTAGGTGTACTAAGTGCTACTTCTTGTGCCATTCAGATTAGATTTATTATTACAACTTATTCCATACATGATTAGCTAGGTGTACTAAGTGCTACTTCTTGTGCCATTCAGATTAGATTTATTATTACAACTTATTCCATTCATGATTAGCTAGGTGTACTTTCAGTATGTGTGGATCATTTTGCTTTCTATTGTCATTTAATCTGCTGCTCTTTGTTGGACTTGAATGGTCATCAAGGCTTTGTGACTGAATTATGACAGTTATGTGGCTGCAACTGTCATGCTTGTGACTTCGGAGGCATGGTTTCCTTCTATACTGCTACCTACTAGCTGATGGACACCACAGTTTGTCAGGTAAACACGGAGGTGGTGATTGTTCTCTGGAGTCACCTGGATCATTGGATGAACTGTTAGGCTGACATACTTTGGAGAAGACTATTTTGAACTGTTATTGTTTTTACTATTGACTTATTTGGTTAAACAAAATACTTTTTTTGTTTTTAACTTTCCAACCTTTATTTTTGAAACTGATTTGAATGCTGTCTCCTTCAGTGTTCCCACATCTGAGGTTGTAGTTTTTTTTTTTTTTTTGTTCCATCTTATTGACCTTTTGCTTGTCTGCATTTTTGGTGTCATTTATTTTTGTGGTCAGAGGCGTGAGTTGGCTGGACAGTATTTGGTGTCCTCATCATCTGTTTATGCAGTATTATTCATTTATTTATTTTTGCCTGTTTACATGGTAAACACAGTATGAATAAATGCCTCTTTTAGGGTGACCCATGAGTCCTGTTTGGTTAAGTGACTTGATCACTGTTACACATTAGATAAATGGACAATAAGGGAAACAAACCCAATCTGATTTTTGACTGTGGCTAGCTGAGATTTTGCCTATTTTACCCTTCATGTATTTTGACTGACTTTGTGGATCATTAGGTTGTGTGGGACTATAATTTAAGAATGTCTGACCTTTGTTTTAACAACATTTGATTTAGATTTTTCCCTTGGTTCGCTGTATTGTCTCCATTGCACTTTGATGAATATTTAATATTGATCTCATGTATTATTTGCAGTTTTTTTGCTTGGGGTCTTGTTCATATTAGTACCGCAAAGTTAAGTTGTCTTTATTTTTATTTTTTTAATTTATTACAACTTAATTGCCATTCTAATTTCAAATTATTGCATTGTGTAATCATCACTTAATCTATGGTTCTGTTTTTGGGGGGCATTGTATGTTTCATAACCCTTAAGTGTAGTTATATGTTCTCTCAGCTGTGGCCAGAAAAATTAGTGCCTTAATATCTTGTTTTTGAGTATCTGCTTATTGGAAAGAATCTGATTTTGAAATGAAAGAAAAAGTAACTTTCTCAAGCTTGGGACACTTTATAGATCATTACTTTGTCAGAGCATTCATTTTACTAACAAAATAATTGCCCTACATCTTTCCTCTGCAGTGACTGGGAATTTGCATCTAGAACTAAACAGCATATTGCTCTGTGTTGTTGCTAACGGTACTTACTGTGCAATATATAGTCATTTGCAGTTATCAGTGGGAACAGATGTTTTCTTATTAAAATGCTGGCAGGACACCAGATATATCTCTTCAGTATAGTAGCAGTATACACTTCCTGCAGCAGACAGTCCTTTTTATTTATTACAGTAACTGGGGTGCTATGAATGAGAGCAGTAAGTTACAGTATATTACTGTGGTCAGTATTTCTTTTACTTTTTTTTCACAATCAGACATCAGAAGTAAATGCAAAAAGTAAGTTTTGAGAGGCCAGCTTGTGTGTGAAAGGTAGTTTCATGATCTGTGTTGAATGATCATTGACATGGCTTAATGGAGGCTGTGGATTGAAATCTATTACCAAGGCCATTTCTTTCACTTTCATCATAATCAGACATCATCAAATGTCTGCATAGAAAGTGACTATCACTGGGGAGAGGAAAAGGCAGGCTGTTTACGAGAAGAGGAGCAGTTGCATGATCGCTGTTAAATGATCTTAGATATGGCTTTTGGGGGAAGGCAGTGTGTATGTCTCACTTCAACAGGTTGAAATAAATTAATGTTATTGTGATGCCCATGCCCTGGCCCAGCAGTTAAGGAGCCTCAGTCCTCACCACTAACACCAGAGAGGGGCGTCTCATATAGGAAGAAAGGATAACAAATACACACAGTAAAGTGCAATTTCCCTTAAGAGCACACAGAGATCCCAGTCATCTGGGGCAGTCGCTCCCTTGCTCTCCAGGTCCCCAATAAGACTCCCCACTGGCACAGCTATAGGGTCCAGATCCAGCCAGCTGGGCAAACTAAAATCTCCAGCACCCTCTCTGTCCAACCAGTGCTTCGTGTCCCTGCCCAAGTAGCTGACACACACACACACACACACACACACACACACACACACACACACACACACACACACACACACACACACACACACTTTGAGAAGAGTTTATACAACCACACAGACACTCCTGGGGAAGGGTGGCACAGGTTCTCCAGCTGTGTCCACTTTTCCCACATTATACGGTAGTAATCCTGCCACCACCCAACTAATAATCATCAGCTACTCAAAGGCCCTTAAAAGGGTGTCCAGTTATTACTGTGCAATATTATTATCCAATTGGTAGTATGACTAAACATTCTCAAGGCTTATTAGAGTAACTTGGTACAGGATCCTTATATACGTGCAGTGTACTCTTAGTGCTTAACTTATCTCTACACAAAACAGCCACAGTTGAAAGGTTTTAAAATATTTAATAATAAATAATAAAAACACAAGACAATACTTCCTACTACACAGTGCTAGTCAAGAGTTCAGACATCACAAAGAAATACTTAAAATAATTCAGTAGTACAGTTCTGACATCACAGAAAAACACTTAGTCTAATCTTTCTAGTTTCTAGCTATTTCTAAAAGAAAACACAAGTCTAAGATAACTTACATTGAGAGCAAGACAGTACTGATGAGTTGGATAGTCAAGACAAAAATGCTACATGCCTTCTGATTCTCTCTGTTTAAATTGCTGTTTTCAGTCCTGATTACCATTATATAATTTCACACTTTCCTGGTGTTCCCAGGCTAACAGAAACTACATAATTGTTATCTTGCACCTGCAGGAAACTACAGCCATAAAGGACATTCCACATGTAAACTCTAGTAATTATTCCTTAAGTTAAAACAATAGGCAGGATGCCTTCATCTAGCCCGGCTGGAGCCGAATTGTAAACATCAAAGACAGTCATGAAATAATTTTAATTTCAAAGGACAGACAAGAAATGCTTAACTTAGCTTTCTTTACAGCAGAGGGCAATGTTGCTACATTGTTTCAAGTTCAACATTTCACAGCATATCCTTTCATTTAAGAAAACAAGCTTGTATTTCCACATTCATATTTACAAATGACAGACTTGTCCATAAAATGACAGACTTGTCTGTAAAATTCTATCTGGCTAGGCTGGCAGCCTTCACCCGTCTCTACCAGTCTTCACAGTTATCATTATTTCTTTCACATTAATCACAATCAGAGATCAGTGGTAGGTACAGGAAAATGCCTGTCTTTGGGTTGAGGTATGTTATCTGTGAAAGCAAACAGTAATTACAGGATTGTGTGGATTTATCTTTTAAAAAAATATTTGAACCTACTTGCAATTGAAGGCTGTCACTGAAAGTTGGAACATTTGCTCCCACTGACATCTGCAGTCAAATGACAAGACATTACAGAGTAAGTGCTTTGATCACCTATGCAGAGCACCTACACTCAGCAATTTTATATGGCGCAACAGGGGGCAGTGTAAATATCTGAAAATCACAAACTGGTGTACATTACTGTGATCATTATGTTTTTCAATTTCTTCAAATTTACATGAGAGATGTACCCAGGCTGTGGCTTTTCTTTTAGGGTAGAGGTAGTCTGTTTGTGAAAGCGAAGTGCCCGCATATCACCACTTTTAAATATGGTTGAAACCTACCCATTTTGGACACTCTTGAAAACTAGAGGCTGATCCAGTTGTCTGAAAAATTTTTTTTGCAAATTCTGGTATTCTATTTGCCAGAGTGAAAAGATTTGTAAAATCACTTCCTCCAAATGTTATTTGTATCATAGCTTGTGCTTGGAGTGATGCAGTTGTATTCACATGTGGTAAAACAAATGAAAGACCTTCAGGGAAAATGAAAAGCTCATGTACATAATAAAATAAGCAACAAATGAAGTGGAGTGGGCAGGAAATGAGTGGTGCAAGCTGAGGCAGGATGTGAAGAGAGGTGAGGCATTGCCTGGGAAAAGGGTGTAGTTTTAATCTGGTTTTGTTTCTTATGAAATTGACAACTTTATTCTTAAACGATCATTGATATGGCTTGTTGATGTGTGTGTGTGTGTGTGTGTGTGTGTGTGTGTGTGTGTGTGTGTGTGTGTGCGTGTGTGTCTTGGCGTGTGTGTGCGTGTGTGGCTGTGTGTGTGTGTGTGTGTGTGTGTGTGTGTGTGTGTGTGTGAGCCTGTGATCTACAAGTCAAAATACATTACTGTGGTGATTAATTATTTTCAGTTTCATCACAATCAAATATGTGCAATGAATGCATTTATCTTTGAGGGAAAAGCAGGCTGCATGCAAAAGTAGAGGGAAATGACATTATTACCATTGTGACCTTTATAGGCTACCATGGAGTGCAGTCCATGTGTATCATAGCAATATGCTCATGTTCATTGCAATTGATCAGCAGATCTGTAAAAAGAAATTGGTTCTAATTTGAGGTATAGGTTCTGCATGTGAAAACAGAGTATCTAGATGATCACTGTTAAGTAATCATTAATGTGACATATCAGGCAGTCACTGTATATTTTTAAAAGCAACACGTTAAGATATGTCACTGTGATCATCATATATTCTACCTTTATCACACGCAAGCATAAAAGTTGTAGAAAGAAAGTTGCTGTCTTTAGATAGACACGTCTATATGTGAAAGGAGAAGGTAATTATATGACTATAGTTATGTACTGCCAGGAGTGCGGAATCCACGTGTATGAATTTAGCAAGCTGAAGCACATTACTGTGGCCATTATTTCATTCACATTAATCACAATCAAACAATGAATGTGTTTGTCTTTGAAGAGTGAAGACAGGATGTGTATTAAATCTAAAGTCAATTATATGATTGATATTGGTCCTCAATATTATTTGCTAGGGAGGGGTATGTATGTTCATGTGATCAGCACGCAGAAATACACTACTGTGGCCATTATTTCTTTCAGTTTCATCACATTCAAACATCAGTAGTATAAAAGAAAGTGTCTGTCTGGAGAGCCGAGAAGGCAGTAGACTGTGTATGAAAGCATAGAACAGTTATATGATTATCATCAAGTGATAATTGATATGTTTTATTGCTGAATCATTGTATGCGACTGAGAGCAACAAGCTGAAATACATTACTGCAACCATTATTTCTTTTTTTATTACAATCAAATATCAGGGATGTACACAGAAAGTGGCTGTCTTCTGAGGTGCAGGAAAACCTGTGTGATAAAGGTGACTGGACACAGCTGTCAATTGATTATAGTTAGATAGCTATTAATCTGACTATTCAGGGGACGTGTGTGTGTGTGTGTGTGTGTGTGTGTGTGTGTGTGTGTGTGTGTGTGTGTGTATTTGTATGACCAGGAAAATACACTAGATCAGAAAATGTCAAGTAGTATCCAAAAACACAGTAGTCACGAACAAACAGCTTTAATGAAGCTTTCGGGTCTACACCCTTCATCAGCACATAAAATCAACTTATACAAACCACATTTAAATAGAGGAACATTTGAAAATCACATGAACAAGCCAGCCATTCAGATAAAGACCCAAATTAATTATGCAAATTATTTAAAAGCACATCATACCTAAATTTCTTAAATACTCTATTGTACTTATAAAATACATATATAAAAAAATATACATATACTTAAATCATCCATATTAAAATAAAATATAAGGAACATTAGAATAAATAATAAGACAAAACAATTCTCATAAATTCTCCCTTTGTCGCTTAACTAACACTGGTTTTATACTTACTGACCCATTTAGGCTCGGAGGTTTATCAGCCTGTAGACGTACTATCCATTCATATTCCTTCAATAACAGAATACAGGGAGACTGTAAAAAATGATTACCACAGCTTTATTTGTGGAAAATTTATGTGATTACTTCTTAGTCCAAGGGGGCTGTACCCTATCAGGAGTACATTATGCTGAGATAGTGACTTAGTATTGTAGACATTAAGCACACTGCACAGTGTAAATTAGCAGAGCAGCAGAGGCTGACAGAATGTGGATGATTCACAGCCACAGACAGTGTGATTGCACAAGGGGGAAAATAGCATGATATGCAGCACATGGTAATGAATCAATATGAAAAGGAGGAGCCCCATACGATTTATTGTAATGGTGTATGCAAATATCATCATTTGAGATGGTGGATCACTTAATGTCTGCAGTGTACTGCTGAACATACGATTTTTATTACAGAGAACTGTGGTGTATGTTTCCAGAAAAATGCTGAGATTAGCCCTAGTTATAGCTCAGCGGTATAGTTAAATGGAATCCATTAGAGCCAGTGTCCCCTACATACAGTGTCTGACATACTACTCACTCATGAACCAGCAGGTTATGGGCCATTCCTGTTTGGGATCGGAGATTTTAAGTTACTTTGTCGAACCATGTAACCCAGATGTCATGCCCATTACTGTAGATGCTAAGGTATGTATAGCCTTAACTGTCTTAAGCTACAGTGGCCTTATAGTGACCTAATGAGGGCATGTTAGAGCTATCATAGGTGTCAGCCTTATCAATCCTGAACCTCTTTTCAACATTGTGCTGCAGTATATGAAAGAGTCTATGTGGTTCCCAAGGAATGCAAAGGAGAGAATCAGCATCATGTGTACATTTTACAACATTCCCCACTTCCCTAATGCCTTAAGGGCCTAAATTGTGCACACACTACCATCAATGCCTGGTCCAGAAGGCCATCAACAAGAAGGACTTCCAATCCCTTAATTGTGAGATATTCTGTAAGCCCCAGGGCATTGTAACAATGTGGTTGTATGCCATTCAGGCAGTTCCCGTGATTCTCTCGACTGGCATACATTTATTCTATACCAAAAGTTACAGGAAAGGTATTTACCACAGGGTTTTTCTAGTTCATAGGTGCACATAAAGGCTAAAGAGATGGTCTCTGTACACAGATGCTATGCAAGCAGGGAGAAGGCCACATATAATATATAGTTTGTTGCATGTTGCAGGTAATGCTGGATATACCAGTCCTGATTGGTGGCCACTCCACTTCACAACCCCCAGACCATGCAAGAAATTACCTGTATTACAGTACGTGCTAAAACACATAATGTATAAGAACGGGTTCTTGACTTACTCAAGGGATGCTTTCATTGAATAAAAATGTCAGGAACAGCACTAAACTATAGCCAAGATCTTTTGTATAAACAGTTGAAGTGTTCTTAAAACATATTGGCAGGACCTTCCATATAAGTAATACCAGCAGCAGGACGATGTTGAGAGCCAAGTGATGAAATGGCATCAACACTGCTAAAACAGAGGCAGACAAGAGTGCAGTATACTGGCAAAGAGGTGATATGTGACCCACAACTATGGACCATGGCTCAGACAACAAAGAACAAAATGACACATGCATTATCACATGCAGCCTGTGCAGAGTTATGCATGAATGGTCATACTGTGCATCAGACATTAGCATGCCTGCACATGCTAGGGGATGGACAGATTACAGTCATCCTCAGCTGCTCAGTTGCGAGAACCAGTGACAGGTAAATGCCGTGGTATGAGAATAGAGTAGGTTCATGGGAGTGACCACAGTAGCCATTTTATCTAGAAGGTTCTGGAGTGCCAAAGATCACATCCTTCATGGTACAGTCAAGCTGCCATGAGGTGATCATTGTCATAGTCTACTGTGCTGTCTTGCAGTGTCAGGATTAATGCAGTCTATGACAGGAAAGGGATATAACTGTAGAATCATGAGTGCTTATCCTGTTAGAGCATATTATGGGGCGATCTAATAAGTGTGATCACACCCTCACAAAGAGATGGTCAGTCAACAGTGGTGGCAGCAGGCTGTGTCCCCAAAGGTCAGAATTATATGAAGATGCTCACAAACCTTGTCATCACAATGAACAAAATATACTGGAGGGATAGGTTCCTGACCCAAAGACTCCCCATACTCTGGAATAGACTGCCCATACATGTCAAGCAGAGCACCTCCTTGGCCCTCTTCAAAAGGAACCTTGACGATTGGATGGGAGATAGGAAATTCACCTTAGGGATCACGTCAGTTGCCCTGCTAGACAGGGGTCCAGGGAAGTAAATATTATGGGAAGAAATATCCAGGGAATTGTTATGGCTAGGCTTGTATAGGCCCTAGGGCCGATAGCCTAATACCAACCTCTGAACCTCTGAACCTATGAACAAAGACTGATGAGGCATTTCAGGTTTGAGCTAGAACAGTGTCATTGACCATGACCTGGATTACCACCATGATAGTCATATTACAGCCGTGATAGTCATGCTCTCTCTCTCTCTAACAGTCTGTATATTGAGACTCAGGGCAGAATGTTTCCAGCCTCACCTGGATTACAGTCATAATAGTGATCCTGTCTCTAACAAACTGTATAGTGAGACTCAGGGCAGAATGTTTCCAGCCTCATCTGGATTACAGCTGTGAGAGTGATGCCGTCTCTAACAGTCTGTATAGTGAGACTCAGGGCAGAATGTTTCCAGCCTCATCTGGATTACAGCCGTGAGAGTGATGCCGTCTCTAACAGTCTGTATAGTGAGACTCAGGGCAGAATGTTTCCAGCCTCCCTGCATGCTAACATTCCCATGAGTAGAGAAGGCATGATCTCTGGAGACAGACTTGCAGGCATTTGCAATGTATCTCATGTAGTCAGTGATGGATGCATCATTTACCATCAGAGATCTCAGCAACGATTTCTGTTGCTTATCCCTATACTCTGTCACTGTACACTTTTGTTGCACATTGTCCCAGAACCTGCAGATAATAATCACCATCTGTACAGTGCCAGTGGTAGCAGTTGGTTGTCACTGGATCACTGACCAAACAGTTAATGGTAAGTATTATAGCTTTAACAGGGATGGTCCTGGAGTGAGGGTAGCATCTGACTAAGTCTGTGTCTAAACCATGTGGAAGATATGCACATCTAAGAGGTGATGTATATTTCAATGGCTGTGTGCAGCTGGGGCACAGGTGGATGCTGTGAGTAACTCTCAGATAAATGCTGTTTATTATGCCCTAGTGAGACTGTTTGCTCAGCCTGTACCCCTTTAGGGGCCTCTGTAATAGAATGTGGGTGATCTTCCCCCATGGTATTACAGTTATTACTCCTGAGTCATTGGGTCATGCCATATGCATGATGCAATCATCATTGACCCTATGTTGTTCTGTTGTGGTGAAAGCTGTGAAAGAAGGATCACACATAATAGCATAGTCTGCTCACAGACATACTCTCCTGTACCTCTCCTTTGACATACATACATATATATATATATATATATATATATATATATATATGTATATATATATATATATATATATATATATATATATATATATATATATATATATATATACACACACACACACACACACACACACATACTACTAAACATTAAAATATAGCTAAAGCATACTTTGCCACTTGTATCTTGTCATGCATGTTGTTGTAATTGCAGACCAGAGGTACTTGGAAAGACAAATACGCAGATGGGCCACATTCAATTTTCCATATTCAAATGCAGTGGAATATGCTATATTGTACTGTAGTAGACATTACTAACCTGACGTCCCCATCTGAGGCATGGGTGGTTGGTGCAATCTTACCTCCCACATTCATGCCCCAAGGTATGAGCAATGACCCCTCAGCTGGTAACTGAGAACAAAAACCCATTGGCCTCAGTAAGATTGGTATTGTGGTCCATGTTTTTCCTATACATGGAGTATCATATCAGTAACCCTTCAACTGAACCTGCTGGACCGAGCTGTTATGGCCACCCACAGCATTCACGTCCTCTAACAGTCTCTGCCAAATTTAGTTTCAGTACTGCTTGTCTCCATCTGATTTTTGCAGGAATGACATGATATTGTGGTTGAGGGTGCTGCATTACCACTTCTTACTCAGAGGCAGTGAACCTTTACAGCCATTTCCTCTCTGGAGTGGCCATGTCAGTATTTTTACACCCATGGGGAAAAATGTTAGTCGATGATTATGAATAGTATGCTGTGGATCCCCATACTTATGGCAACAGCATTACCCTATATGCATCTGTTTTGAGCCATATGGACTGCTATGCACAACTTCACCCCAATTTCTGCAGTCTCCATAACTGTGGCATCCTCACACACATCGATTTTTCAGATGTACATAATTCTATATACAGTCTTCCCCGTGTTATACACTGTAGCCCCCAGTGGCTTGTCTTTCAGAATGTTTCCATTGTATGCAGTTACCCTCCCAGTACCACAGGGATATGGTGCAGTGTTACTGCAATGTTTTGGCATCCTAATTATATTTCCATCTCAGTTTCTGCCTCAGTTAGATTGCCATTCACCCCATGATTTGTTGTTGCTTGCTCAGATACTTTATTATGCAGGAGTCCTTTCTCAGTTCTGTAAATCTGTCCTTAGATCTGAAAAGCTGCAAGCCTACAGAATCTGTATTGAAAGTCCTCTGTTTCTCAGTTATGCAATGTTGAGCAGGATTGCACAAAATGTAGCTGATTCTTTCATCATGCTAAAAAAGACCAGCTTGCATAGTGGCTATGCTAATGATGCTACCTAGTGCCAATGTTTGTGCTACACAAGCATGTTAGCTGTAATAAAGTATATTACAGTGGCCACAAGGCATGTGAACCATATGCTTCTGCATATGACATATGTCCATCTGTAGCACCATGGTGCAATACTGTCTTGCATGACATGATTTTTAAATGTGAGACCATGGGCACCGGACTGCCATTTTGCTCCTTAAACAGACTGACTGAGTAGCCATAACTGCTTCAGGTATTATGGAAGGCAGAGGTCCAGCATGGAGTGTCAGGAAGCTTGAAATTATCGTATTATTCCTGCACTGAGCAATTGTGGTGAGTGATCGACCAAAATGCCACCCTAACCTGGTTTCACAGTCGAAGGTAGAGGTTAGGGAGAGACACAGAAATGTACTATAAGATTTTTATTTTTTTTTGCAGTACTATTGCATGCTGGTATATTACCAGAAGTATAGCTAAGGTAGAGTGAAGGGTGCTACCACAGGTGCAAGATAAATGCAAAGGCAGGACCCCCCCCCTTTTTTTTGTTTTTACTCTCATGTAGAGTGTGAAGATGTTAGGAACCAGATTTCCAGATTGAGAAGGAACCTTGCTCCTCAACCTGGTGTTGAGTGTCCCCAGACCAGGGAGTAGCACTGAGTGGCCAGTTGAGCCAGCAAAATCTGTTTATTCCCAATCTTATAGGTGTACTATTGAGTGTAAGCTTTCTTTTCCAGTGGCACAAGAGCATGGGCTTACCATGACTGGATGACACTGAAGGGAGAAGTGACTTTTCTAGCATGAGGTTATGTAAAACTCCTGTGTAAATCAACTGTACAGCTGTGAATATATTGCTGACTTAGGTGTGCAATCATTTTTCCCATTGAACTGTTTTTCTGCAGGCCTACTTGTGGAAGAAGGGGAGATAAGTCCACACTCACCTTATTCTTAGCTAGCCAAAACTTCTGGCACTGGATTGTTAATATCTAGCAGATTATTCCTTTTCAGATAATGACCTGAAGAGTTCAGGTTGGCCTGCTTGGCTATTTTTCCAGAGGAGACAAAAACCACATCTGCTGAGAGTGGAGCTGAGGTCATCTGCCATGGTCTTTCTACATCAGACCAGGCATTACAAACTGGACTACCAATCTAAGGCTAAAGGAGGTTTTGCAATAGAAGCCCTTCAAAAATATTATTGTGGTCTTCTCCAGTATCTTAGATTCATAGCTTAATATTCTAAGGAGCTATAAGAATGGACAACAGAAATGGAGGAAAACATAATTTAGTTGTTTGAGGACATAATCATAACAGTGATGGATTAATTTCACTTCTGCCTCTACACATCTACTTCACTCCCTCCATCTTCCTTCCCCAATGAGTTTGCATAGAACTGTTAAAGGAGAACCACACCCACAGACTGAAAAACATGATTATTTCATGTCTTGATGTTTCTTACATTTTAATACCACTCTTGGACTCTGTATACTTTTTATGTATTTTCAAATTTAATTCCACGGTCTGCCCACATGGGATCTTGCATCTTGATTTTTTAGTCTACCTCTAGTTATCCCACAATGCAATGTTTGGCTTTAAAATATTACATCATAGCCCCTAAGCTCCTGTCAGTCCACTGACTTTACATGTGTTTTCACATATACCCTGCTAAAAGACAAAGAGGGGTAATCACACAGAACAGTATTCTCAGTGCCTGTTACTTCTTTTTCTTTCTAAAGTGGTCAGCTTTCATTCTTTTGTTATGCCTGATTTGTAGCCCTTAAACTCAACTCCCTTATCCCTAAACACCTCCCCTTCATATCTGTCATAGTGGCAAAAGTAATTTGAGCTGTTTGCTGCTGTGATTGACAGCTCACACCAGGAGACAAAGTTCATGTGCTCTCCCTTTGTACTACCCACCTACTTACAGTGGGACAATTATTTTTGCTGCACTATAGCCTCTTTCTGTCCTCAAATTTTAATCCTTACTACCTAATAGCTGGTAACACATTATTTGGCAAACAATGCACTTCATTTTTCAGGGATTACTGATAAAGCAGAATTCTTAAATAATTGTGTAACAAAGGCCACAAAAAATAAAACATTTTGTTTTTATATAGCACTGTGATACACTTAAACAAAGACTTTTTGCATCAATTTGTATTTTCTAAATAGTAATGCAAGTGTAACTTTTTGCATCAATTTGTATTTTCTAAATAGTAATGCAAGTGTAAACTATCACATTATTGACTTAACAGTAATCAGAGGAGATAATATAGAGATAGCTACCCAATTTAATTACTTCACTTCTTCCATCCTTAACCTAACTAGCAACAGCCAGCCTTGCATTCTCCCACAACCAATCAGCAACGCAAACTCATACCTTCCATTCACTGTTAAACCAGTTCCTACCAACACAATATACAAGCACCTCACTAAACTAAAACCCACCACTTTGGAAATCGACAAACTCCCTGCAGTGTACCTCAGAATTGCTGGTAGTGCTATAGCTTATCCCATCTCGATACTTATCAACCAGTCTGTCAATGAGAATACAATTCCAGCCCTTTGGAAAACCTCCTACGTAATACCTTTACACAAAGGTGGTCCCTCAACCGAACTTATCAACTACCGCCCCATAGCAATCTTATCTCTCCTATCAAAAATCCTTGAAAAATGTATCCATTCTCAGCTGATGGTACATTTACTTACAAATAGTCTCCTCACCAACACTCAACACTGCTTTTGTCCATTCCATAGCACCACCAAAGCACTCATATCCTTCACCAACACTGTCAATCAATATAGGAACAAAGGAAACCTAGTGTCTGCCACCTTCCTTGATCTGTCCAAAGCATTTGATACAGTATCCCACAGCAAACTACTCACTATCTTAGTCGAACTCAACCTAAGCAAGCCCTCGTTGCTCTGGTTTCAAGACTACCTATCCAACCGCCAACAAGTAGGTAAGTGGCATAATTCCTCTCCCCCTTCTCCCAGTAACAGTAGGTGTACCACAAGGATCCATACTGGGACCCCTACTATTTAACATCTTTACAAACACCCTCCACATCGCCACCCAGCAAGATACAACAATCCAATATGCAGATGATACTACACTGATCTGCTTAGCCCCCACACTCCAAACTAAAACCCAAGAGGCCTTCTCCAATATTAAAAACTGGTTAAAAAAACTCACAACTAATACTTAACCCCAAAAAGACTCAACTTATACTTTCCACCCTACCAAAACTATTGACTCTTCTGCTCTTTTCTCTCTCAGTTCTTCCAATAACACACAAATCTCCCCAGTATCAGAAACTAAACTTCTTCTTGTAATACTTGACCAAAACCTAAAGTTTGACAAACATATAGCACAAACCATATCCAAAGTCCATAAAAAACTTGGAATCCTATACCACTGCAAAAACTATCTAACCAAAATTACTATATCCAGAACTCACATTCTCTCTACATTGCTTTATGCATCATCCCCTGTATTAACAAACCTTAACAAGACAGACCTACGCAAATTGTCCATGTGCTATAATAAAATAGCTAGATTTGCAACCAACTCTAATTTCCGCTCCCACCACTGTCACTCACTAAAACAATTTGGTTGGCTAGAACTCGCCAGTTTACTGAACTATAACCAACTGACCATGGCTCATTACTTGCTGTACCACCCAAACAAGATTCCTGATCTCTCAGGCTTACTCAGCTTTCACAATTCTGCTCGCCAACTAAGATCCACAAACAAAGTCCTTCTTGAAGTAGTTAAGTGTAGACACAGTGCTGGTGAATCCCAATACTCCTACACAGTTGCTAAAATCTGGAATTGTCTTCCACCAGATATCAAATTGCAAAACAGCAGTCCCATCTTTAAAATCCAATTAAAAGCCCACCTCAACCTCATCTGGCAATGTACCTGTACTGACCATGGCTAGCCCTACTACCACCATTCAGATAAATCTTCCTCTGGTACTACTTAAAGTTCAAACATGAAAAAAAAAAAAAAAAACTACCATAACAAATTGTATTTTTAAATGTATGTATATAACCGCGTATATTACTGCACTTTCTTACTCAAATACATTATATTTTCTGTTTTACTACTGTACACTCTATGTTGTACACTTCTGTAACTTCTCATTGCACTATGCTATGATGTACTCTTGTTTGCTGTATTAATTTGTACTCATCTCTGACTATGTGGAGCTTTTGTATTTTTTATGATTGTCATGTATGTGGAGTTTTTCTCACCGGGTCTCTGCTGAAAATGGTCACCTGATTGCCCAGTCAGAACTTAGTACACGAATGCTTGCTCTCAGTCAGAACTTAGTGCACGAATGCTTGCTCTCAGTCAGAACTTAGTGACACGAATGCTTGCTCTCAGTCCGAACTTAGTGACAAGCAAGACGGAGAGGCTAACTCGCGTTCCACTGTGGTTAAGAAGGCACAGCAACTTACATTTAATTTCTCTGGCAAACGCTTTCATCTAGAACAGCCGGAGGCTGTAACTGAGCGTTCCTCTCCAAGAAGGAAACCATTTATGGGACAAACAATTATCCCAGGCAAACGTAAGAATGAGAGCCCTTTAGGGCAGGGCAAAGTAAGTCGCAAATGACTAAAGGCATCCTCAACCTTTCAACCTTTAACTTGAACTCAGCTCATTGTTCAGTACTACGTAAAGGGCTTAATTTTATTCCTACAGCGAAGGGTGATCTAGTGACTGCGCTCACAGACCTTAAGATTTTCATTAGAAATGTAAATTTAAAGGTTTTGTTTGGTAACTCTGTCGTTAATGGAGTTTCATGTAAATGGCGTAGTACCTTTATACCTTCTAGTATGCCTGTGGTTACAGCATTTCATGATTTGTGTGAGAGGGAATTAAGAATGTTGTATTCTGACTGCAATATTTCGAGATTTTCTTGCTTTAATTTAACATTTGATGAGTATCAAGCGCTCAAAAGTCTACAGGTGAGCAAAGATTTAGTGATTAAACAAGCCGATAAAGGTGGGGCTGTAGTCCTTATGGATCGGCCTAAGTATATATCTTTAGTTTCTGTTCTACTGAATAATGTTGAGGCTTTTAAACGTATTACATCAATAGATGTCAAAAGATGTATTAGTTATGTCAATATGGTGATCTATGATTTGCAAATTAGTGGTGATATTACTCTGGATTTATTTCATTTTTTTACTGTTTCTTGTCCAATTATCCCTTGTCTCTATGGGCTGCCTAAGATACACAAGTCGGTGACCAACCCCCCCCATGAGACCAATTGTATCGGGAAGGGGGTGGATCACCGAACCTATATCTATATATTTGCAAACACAATTGCAACTATATTTACCTAAATGCACTTCTGTGCTAAGAGATACATCTGATTTCCTTTGCAAATTGCGTGTTTGGTTTAATAGTATTGGTGGTTCCTGTCGACAAAGTGAGTATTTGTTTGTAACGCTTGATATAGCATCCCTTTTTACTGTAATACCGCATGATTTTGGTATTGAGTCTATCAGACAATTTTTGATCTCCCAATCTTCTCTTGTGAATAGATCTGTTGAGAATATTTGTTCTCTTCTAGATGTAGTTTTGAGGAACAATATTTTTCTGTTTGATGAATGCTTATATTTGCAACTCACTGGTGTAGCCATGGGTACTTCTGTGGCTAACACTTATGCCAACTTGGTGTTATACCAATGGGAGAAAGCTTATATTTATAATTTGGATAATTCTTTTGTAAGTAATATATGTTTTTATCAACGTTTCATTGATGATTGTTTTATGGTTTGGAAAGGTTTCCTTTCACAGTTGAATGAATTTGTTCATTATTTAAATGCAACCACCAGTTTCTTGAAATTTAAGATGGATGCCTCTGATAGTGAGATTAATTTCTTGGATGTTAAGATACAACTACGTGAGGGTTCTATCCATACCAGTATTCACAAAAAGGAGATAAACTCTGGTAGATACATTAATTATTCCAGCATGCATGCCCCACATGTCTTTAAGGGGATTGTTACTTCACAGTTTAATAGAGTTAGTAGATTAAATACTGATGATGCTACATTTAATTTACAGTTGGATGAGATGTCCAAAGAGTTTCTGGATAGTGGTTATGATCTTAAACTAGTTCTAGATTTAAAAAATAAAGTTTTAGTTAATAGGAAGACAATATTGAAGCCGATTTTTCTTGGGGATGATGTTGGTTCTGTTAACCTAGAATGTTCAAAAGTATGTACTAGGTATCTTACTAGTTATAATACCTTGACTTGTTTTGTAAAACAAATAATACAGAGGAATTGGGTTGTACTAATGGCCTCTAGTGAGATTAAAGACATTCTTGGTGACAGGCCTTTTTTCTCATATAGAAATATGAAGTCCTTGAAGAATATGTTATGTTACAAAGATTTTTTCAGGCCTGTAGAGAGGACATTTACCATTAAGCCCGGCACGTATGGTTGTTTGAATTGTTCCTGCTGTTCTGATATTGTGGTTGGTTGCAGTGATAAGTTCAAACATCCTATTAGTGGTAAAGTTTATCAGTTTAATTTTTCTACCACTTGTGTTACATCTAATGTGGTGTACTTAGCTAATTGTGTGAAATGTACTGCATTCTATGTGGGTAAGACCACTAGAAAGCTAAAAGAACGCATCATTGAACACAAATCGGAGATTAGAAGGGCCATTGACAGTAATGCCTTGTATAAGCACATAGTTGATTCAGGTATTGAGCATAGATTCTCCTTTAGAGTTATTGATGTAATACGGCCTCCTGCCAGAGGTGGTGATAGTGGTAATTTACTTGAATTAAAAAAGTATGAATGGATTCTTAGGTTGAACTCTGACCATTTTCCAGGTTTAAATAATATGATTACCTTGAAACCTGTTCTTGTTAAATTGCAACATACTAGGTTGCGATAATGTTATTTTTTTAATGTTTTTTCTAATCTTTTTAATTTTAATGATTTGTTTTATATACTTGTGGTCACATGATCTTTGGACTGCTGGTCATGTGACTTCAGTGACCTGTATTTAAACCATTTGGTTTTTAGATTTGTTTGTATTAGTATTGAGGAAGGATTTTATCCGAAAGCTTTGCTACTATAAAGTGTGTTTTTCTCAGTTTTGGTTGTTGCCCAGTCAGACCAACCCAGTAATCAGATATAAAATAAATAAAAAAATAAATAAAATACCTGAGAAGTTATGAGGGACAGATCAAAAGTAAGATAAAAAATCATGAGCATTCTGAAAATCAGGGACATTTGATATGTATGGTCTTGGGCCATTTACCTCGTATTGTACTGTTGTCTGTATCTGCTCCTTATAATTTGTCTCTTGCATCTGGAGGATTTATTCATGCTGTCTGCAGTAATTTTTTTAAACCAGTAAATCCTTGTTAATTCATCTTCTCCGATTTATTTTTCACACACTGTAACTCAGTATGCAGCCCTACCTTCACTGTTTTGTTTCTGATTCCATTCATTTCATGTTTTCATTCCTCTTTATAAATCCATCCCACGTATTACTATTTATTGTGTTTATGTAAATATATTTATTCCCTTCGGTTTTTAATTCCAAGATACCAGCATTGGGGTTTCTTAAAGCTCCCATGTTACTTATTACAATGAAAGTAAAGTTGTTTATTATAAAGACATCCCGGTTCCTATCCCTGCATCAGACAACAGATGAGAGAACATGTACTGAATAGGCAAATACCGTCATGCTTGAACAGACTGTATTACTTACCCACCTTTAGTACCTCCTGTATGGCAACAGACCCCACCTGTACTAAATTACATTGTTAAGTACTGAATTCACACAAGCCCACTCCTGGAATGGCTGTCTTACCCAAGGTTTCCATTATACATTTCTTGGCATTGAATTTTAGGCCGTGACTCTGGCACCAGTTATTAGTTTGTATAAGGCCTTCTTGGAAAGTATCCATGTCTTTGGCGGATTCTATGGATGTGTCTCCTGTGAACTTATTTTAAGTGCATCACAGTGCTATATAAAAAGCAAAATGTTTTATTTTTTGCAGCCTTTGTGATACAATTATTTAAGAATTTTGCTTTCTGAGGAATCTCTAAAAAATTAAGTTGCAAGGTTTGCCAAACAATGTGTTACCAATTAACCGTAGACTAAAAATCAAGATGCCAGACTCCATGTGGGCAGACTCGGGAATTACATTTAAAAATATAGAAAAGTATATAGAGTCCAAAAGTGGTATTAGAATGTTGGAAAAATCAAGACGTGATGAAATAAACATGTTTTTTCAGTTTGTGAGTGTGGTTCTCCTTTAAGTTACAGTGGTTAGGTTATCATTCATTGATCTGTTGCCTTCTTGTGTTTGATTCTGTGACTTATGAGGTATGAGATGAGTTTAGCCTTAAATGGAGGCCACGAGCACAAAGCCAGGTGTTAAAGCAATATAGTCAGTGGTGTATGAAGGACTGAAGCACATTTACTGGCTAGCTGTATGGTGTGTAGTTTTTAGTAATGATGTTTTATGCGAGTAGTAAAATCGCAGGTTAGTTTAGGTTGCTATATCTATGACATGGTAAGAACAATATCTGAGGAAAAAAAACATTGTTTGTACACTTCTTCTATGTGCTTTGAATGGCATTGCTACTAGAAGAGATTGAGAGAACAGCCTGAATTTGTGCACTGCCTTACTATAGAGCAGTAGAGCTAGAGGACTTTCTGTTCATGCAAAATACCCTGATTTATAAAATTTGAGGCTTTATCTCTTTAAATCTGAGTTCAGATCTCAGTTCACTCTGTTTTTTTTTTTGCAACAACTCTTGGACATGTGATTGATAGCTTTAGCAGCTTATTAGAAGCTGTCAGAGATCAATAGAATTCACTGATGAGGGGGTAATAAAGCTAGTTATCAAGTCCCTGGTGGGACTTGTAATCCTGATTAAAGACTGCTGTTATGGTGACTTCTTTATACACCTGTTCATACGTATCTGTGAGACCAACAAAGTTTTACTTTTTCCCCACAGATGCATAATTTATGAAGGAAATAGGCAAATAGACTTTGGTGTGCATTACTATTCTAATAATCATACCTTGTTACTCTGTCTTGTTACTTAGCCTCCCCATCTTGTCATTTACTTTGCTATTCTAATACTCATACCTTATTACTCTGTCTTGTTACTTAGCCTCCCCATCTTGTCATTAACTTTGCTATTCTAATACTCGTACATTGTTACTTAGTTACCCCATCTCGTCATTTACTCTGTGCTCTGCTTGTTCTGTTCAACAGTGGCACCGGTTGAGAGTCTCTGGCAGTAAAGTGCAGATTTGGCAGTAAGGATTACACAATAGTATATTTCTCAACATGAATATAAAATCATGTAGTTAATTTAATGTTAGCATCTTAACACTGCTTTTCATGAGTCACTGCAAAAAGGTCAGAAAAAAATATTTGGAATAATTCCGAAATGATGTCTAGTATAATATTTATTGTTTGCATATGACAGTAAAGATAATGTATTATAATTGTGTATGTTTGATTAGATTTTAGGTCATTTAGTATGATTTGCTTGATAGCTATTGTGTTTCTTTTTATGCTTGACTAGGACTATAGCACACTTAAATAGGAAACTAAGCTTAATATGTCATATTGTGTGAAAAAATAGCACTATTTATTCATAAGTTATTTTTAGCTTAGTAAGCGGATCTGGTGATCTGTTTGAATCTACTTATAAAAGTTTTAAATGGATCTCACAAGTGTAAATTGTAAATGATATGTATGTAATGAAATATTTTTTGAGTGCTTGTTTTATGTTGACTTTGGATGAAGTAATAAATAGCTTTTGTGTTGGCTTGTGCCCATGCATGAATGCAAAATGTTGCTTCATAAGCAAGTGGTATGTAAATGTGTACTA
Source organism: Protopterus annectens (assembly GCF_019279795.1). Taxonomy (NCBI): domain Eukaryota; kingdom Metazoa; phylum Chordata; order Ceratodontiformes; family Protopteridae; genus Protopterus; species Protopterus annectens. Next base: position 453,767,887 of record NC_056743.1, read on the forward strand.
GATCTTTGTGAAAGAAGTTATGATGTCACTGTGGAGGGCAGAAGATGAAATCAAAGTGGTTTCTGTGATTAGCTGAATTAGTTGGTGGTGCCATGCTGCTCAGATCAGCATACATATTACCATGTATGGTGCAGCTGCTGTGAACAGTCAACAAAAAATGACATTTTGTTATAGATTTTCTAACAGAGATAAGCAAAATATCCCTGCCTCTTTGCACAGATAGAAGTGATATCACTACAACACATTTCTGCATACATTTTCCAACAGGCAAACACAAGTGATAATGTCATCATTCAAAGTAGTCGATGAAATCAACCTAGTGCCACACTGATGAGGTTGTTATAATCAGCATAGTGCCACACTGATGAGGTTGGTATAATCAGCACAGTGCCATATTGATGAGGTTGGTATAATCAGCATAGTGCCACACTGATGAGGTTGGTATAATCAGCATAGTGCTACACTGATGAGGTTGGTATAATCAGCATAGTGCTACAATGATGAGGTTGATATAATCAGCATAGTGCCACACTGATGAGGTTGTTATAATCAGAATAGTGCCACACTGATGAGGTTGGTATAATCAGCATAGTGCCTCACTGATGAGGTTGGCATAATCAGCATAGTGCCACACTGATGAGGTTGGTATAATCAGCATAGTGCCACACTGATGAGGTTGGTATAATCAGCATAGTGCCACACTGATGAGGTTGGTATAATCAGCATAGTGCCACACTGATGAGGTTGGTATAATCAGCATAGTGCCACACTGATGAGGTTGGTATAATCAGCATAGTGCTACAATGATGACTTTGGTATAATCAGCATAGTGCCTCACTGATGAGGTTGGTATAATCAGCATAGTGCCACACTGATGAGGTTGGTAAAATCAACATAGTGCCACACTGATGAGGTTGGTAGCATCAGCATAGTGCCACACTGATGAGGTTGGTATAATCAGCATAGTGCCACACTGATGAGGTTGGTATAATCAGCATAGTGCCACACTGATGAGGTTGGTATGTCATGCAATAGAGCTGAGCAATCATGGCCGCAGTCTGCAAATGTAATATATTTTTCATAGATTTTTCTGACAGAGATTAGTACACTAAAATTGCTGATAGCCTAGTACCAACCTATGAACCTATAAATATTGTGGGATGAAATATCCGGGGAATTGTTTGGCTAGGCTTGTATAGGCCCTAGGGCCGATAGCCTAGCACCAACCTATGAAAGGTTATTTGAAAGAGACTGTTTTTTGGCGTTATTAAGGGATTCTAAGGCAAAAAAACACAAGTCATCATATCAAAGGTACAATGGTTGAAAAGATATGAAAGAAGCTCAGAAAATGTATAATGAAACATGGTACATTTTCAGAAAGTTGTGTTGAAATTTTAAACAGAGTTGGTCCCTTTTGATGATGCAGAGTACAGTAAACGTATCCTTAATAGATCATTTTTTTATTTTATGACAGCTTTAAACACAGGCGAGTTTCTGTCCTTTAATTACCAGTCCCAAAGAGATTAGAGTCACTCACGAGCATGTTTAATTATTTTTGATGTAATGTATATAAACTTGTAGTCATAGAAATCACATAAGGATAAACTCAAAGGAATTAAAATGAAATCAGTATTTCTCACATCAGTCTGAGATGGTAGCTTATGGAATAAAATGTAACTGTATATTACAGAAATGGTATATTGACTTTGAAGTTAAGTATAAAGAAATATCCTGTGGATGTGGTTAATGACTTTAGCAGTGTATAAGAGCATCATAAATTCAAGTTTATTGGCTTTAAATACATTGCACTTGCCTTGGGAGTATAATAAGGTAAGGTCATTAAATATAAAGAAAGTATATATAAAATTAAACTATAATAATGTTTTCCCAAGATGTATTAAATAGATATTTCCTGCCAACACCGGATCTGTGAGTATAACAATAACCCAGTAATGAAGAGTTTCACGGAGTGTGTGTAGGAAGCAGCAAATAACTGTATGATGGTTTGGATTAGTTACGATGCAAATAAGTTATGAAGAAAGAAATTATAATTAGAAAGTATTTATGGTGGGGTTAAATGTAAGAAAGACCAGTAGTTAAAACAGCAGAAACCAGGAAACGAAGCTCCAAAGAAGGAACAAATAAAATCGTATATAACACACCAACATGGTACTCTTACAGGCAGAATGGTAACTCAAAATATCAAATAAAACCAGCTCAGATAAAACATAAAAAAATGATTTACTGAGGTGAGAGCTGTCACTGTAAAACACTGCTTCATCAGACAACCCAATTAAAGCATCATGCATTTTTATATTCAAATCAGCCAATGAAAATCACATGACAATTATTACAAAGCATAAACTCTTAAAGTGCTAAAACACAAAAAATCATACGAACAACATACTATTAAAAATCATAGTAAAAAAGTCAATGCTTCAATGACCTTTCTCTTAAAAATGGTTTCAATGAAACCATATCATTAATACCAGGGAAGCAGTCTGCTTTAAAGGAAAGAATCCAATTCTGCTCAGAGACTTCTGTCCTGATTTTAATGTTGCCTCCCCTCAAACTTTCACATACAATTTCTAACACAAAAAATTTAAAATAATGCTGTGTATTATTAGACTCTACATGTTTAAATAGTGCACTATTTTTTTTTATTTCTAATATCTCTTATATGTTCAAGCACAGGATCTCTCAAACAGCAGTTTGTCTTCCCAATGTAGCAGACATTACAGTATGAGCAAAAAGCATAGTAAACTAAATTCTTTGTAGTACAGTCAGCATAAAAAGGAAAATCTACTGTGCACTTCTGCACAGGATGTACAAACTGGCTACCTGTATAAATGTACTTGCATGCATGCACTACACTTCCTACAGGGGAACGTCCCATACCTATGGACGCCCAACAATGTAGCCCATAAGGCAAACAAAGACTTTACATAAGACCCTCATCATGAAGGACTCTATTGTATGACACACAGATGCCCCACTCACCATACTGGACAAGGAAATGATAACAGTTCATTGCCTATCTGGAGCCAGGATCTGCCAGGTTATGCAAGCACTCACGTCAATGCACCAGACATACAATTATAATTCTGTCAAAGTCCATGTGGGTGTAAATGACCTGAAACATACCTCACTGAACTATATGAAGAGAGACATTAAGAATCTTTCTGAGTATGCGTTTCAGGCAGGTATGAGTCTTGCACTGAGCAGAATTCTACCTTCACCAAGGATGCTGCCACAGTATGATAAAAAAAACGATTGACTTTGGCTTAGTTTCTTGTGTCTTTCCTGGGAGATTCAATATTTATCAGAATAGGAGGACATGGTTAATAGACCATGTTTCTTTGCCAAAGATAGTCTGCACCTGCCCCCCCCCCCTTGGGCTACCGATTATTGGTTAAAGCTTTCTCCACCCCCATTAGAGCCTCTTTTAAGCAATACCAAATTGACAAGACTACGAACCTGGCAAATAAATCCCAAAGGAACCTAAAAGTGTTACTGCTCAATGTTAGCAGCCTTAACAGGAAACTCCACACCCTACAAGCTCTCCTTACTTTGGAGAATATAGATATCTGTGCCATTGCCGAGACATGGTTAAAGCCACAGAAAGTACTCTGGCAGTGCAAGGCTTCAGTGCATCTTCCACACATTTACACCATTAGCCACACAGACTAGGACTAAAGATGGAGGTGTCTCAATCTACATTACCAGAAATATACCTCTAGGTTGGTTAAACAGGATGATATCCTGGAATTCATCCAATGTGCAAATCGCCATAGATAAAGTCCTTCACCATATCCTGGCAAGCTATAGGTCACCATGTATTCCACACGAATCCCATAACTCATACCTAGATCTGCTGGTGATGCACACCATCCAGCCAAATACCCTATTACCCTATTCATGATAAACTTCAATTACCCCCCCCCCCCCCCCCCCATAGATTGGGAAACATGCACTGCCTACAAGTTGCAGGGACAGCATTTCCTGGATTTTATTAATACAAATATCCTTGACCAGGTAGTGCACACTGCAACAGAGGTTCTAACATACTGGACCTTGTAGTCACCCATATGGGACAGTGTTGCACCTCTCACTGAGTTATGTTCTCATTGGTGAAGTTGGATCACAAAGATGTCTCCTCCGAAATAAAAATCATCATGGAAATCTCAGCAAAGCTGTAATAGTTATTAACTGTTCTAAAAAACAAACTACATCCTATTAAGTGATAGTTTGTCAAAATTCAATCCCTCTGCAAACATTGAATTTACAACAACCTATATGCAATTGTTCACAGAAACCTGTATAACTATATAAATGGCTGCATACAGGCTGATGTACTTACCAGAAGTAAACCCAAAACAAATCCCAAAAACAAACCTCACAGGTGGAATCCTAACATTAACATGGTACATAACAAGAAAAAAGTCATGGCCAAAATCAGAAAGAGCAACTCTCATGATGGCAAGACCTCATTAATTAAACTAAACCGGAAACAATGATGACTAATTAAATGCAACAAGGACAATTATGAGGACAAGATGGCCTCTCAGGCTAAAGCCAAATACCAGGCCTTCTACAACTATGTCCAAAACATCAGAAAAAATGGTGAAAAAAGAAAACAACTCACGAATCCAAAAGCAAACCAAAATTCCACCTCTCTTCACAGTACCCAACTGCAGAAAAGGAGTAATACATGTACAAATATGCCAAAAACACCACAAACACCATAGGCAAAATAAAGCCATGAGATTGCCAAAAACACCACGGACAATATAAACCCAGAAGAATGCCAAAAATACCACAATGTCTGAAACCTTACAGGTAACTGTGATAGGACGTATTACCAGCTATGCCAGGAGAAGTAGGACAGTGGATGTGTAATATATGCCAGTGCAGTTTGCTGGAATTTTGTAAAGAATTATATGTTATTTGTATATCAAATTGATTTGTACAGGTGCTTGTGTTGAAAAATGTATTTGTAAAGCTGCTTGTGTTAAAATATACTAACAGTGTGTCCTGCTGGACAGCAAAGAAATACATCTATATCAGACTGTATTGTAACTGATTAAATGCATATTTTTAACAAGGGATACTGGAAGAGAATTGGTTAAGCTCACCTCTAGCTAACTTTGAAAAATAGTGTGAAATTAAATTACTTAATTTAGGCCATAAAGATTGTATCTTACAGTTCTGATTGCATCCAGAGAAAAAATGTCTGGGAAATCCAGTACTAGGAAGCCTTCTGTATTGTCTTTTGCAGTGAACTAATTGCTACTTTGGAAGGGTGGACATTTCAGATTGTTTTATGACTTCCAGAAGCTGCAACAGAACTGAGCAAAGCTATATGTGTGTGGATTATTGACACATATGTGTGAGATTCTGAGTCAGTTGCTAGGAAAGGGGGAAGCATGGGAACCAGAACTTAAATGACCAGATGTATGTGATACTATTCTGTAATCCAACACTAACATGATGATTTTAATACTAGATGAGACTGAAGTCTCAAGCACTTTGTTTTTGGAACCTGACAAAGAAGGAACCCTCGCCAACTTCATCTTGCCTTGCACTAGTAAGTGACCAGGAAATAGTAATTCTTTAAATCAGTCAGGAAAATATAGTGATATTAGTTAAGTACTGTTTTTATGTGTCTGTGTGTTTCTATTAATCTGTGTTATTTTAATATTTCATGTGATTGAAACTCTGGTCTTAATTGTAAATATATATTTAGTTTGTTCACATTCTTTTATTATTTATTATTAAATATATTTAAACGTTTTATTGTGGCTGGTCTTTTAGAGAATATTTTAACCTTTGAGAGTATAGATCATTGTGTGTATTGTACCTAGTCAGCCACTGTAGCTAGATAGCACATGCATATAAGTTACTGAGTACATGCAAGATCAGTGCCATTGTGTCTAGTCAGTCAGCGTGAGTGCAGGCTTGAATGGTTATGCACAAGTGAGTGTGTCTGAAGTAATGAGTCAGTCAGTTAGCTTATGAAGTTTGAAGTATATGTTCCAGTTACAGCTCCTGATGTGTTTATGTACAGTAAACAACTTGAACCCATCTTGTGCCTCAGTGTCTCATTTGAATACAAGAGACATGTGAAATGGTGTCAGAATGGGATCCTAAGTTGAAGCAGCTCACAAACGATGAGGCACGCAGTTAGAAGTAGAGAAATATAAAGGAACCAACTCATAAACAGGCCAGAGGTTATTCAAAGGTACTTAAACTAGTTTAAATGATTTTTCAATTGCTGAATAAGTGGCAAAACATTCAAAACATTTAAAATCTGAATGTTTATAGTTAAAAAAAAAAAACATTTAAAATAATTACAGAGATATTCGAAATGTCTGAAATTGTGACATACTGATAAAAGTATTCAAAATAATTACAGAAGTGTTTGAAATAATTTGCAAAGTGTTTAAAATATATGAAAAGGCTAAAATGAAAGAATTTTTATGGAATGTACTATTTTTTTGCATTAACTAAAATGTTTTGAAGTATCTGAAGTTTCTGGAATATTCACAATGTTTGCAATGTTAAATTACAACCTTTTCAGAGAGATTGTTGTGCAATTGGGCATAATTACAAGTACCTGGTGTATGCTTATATTTAAATTATTTTTTTTGTTATGGCAGAAGAATTTTGCAGACCTGAACTGCTGGTGTTTGCTAATATTGTTGAGAATTGTCAAGTTTTTGAGCAAGAATATATTTTCGTACAGGATGCATTTTCTGATATAGAAGCACATACAAAAGCATTCATACTTCTTAATTTAGATGGCTCAGAAGCCATTGAGTGAGAATGTTCATTTGTGTATGCACCTTCTGTGTATACATGGGAGGGGAAGAACCAATGTATTGTGATATAGGCTGAAACACAGGAAGACCCTGAATGCTTAAAATTTAAATTTAGAGAAATGTGTAACCCTCAAACTAATATTACAATGGCAAGGCACATGTTTTACACAAGGAATCCAAACCCTGATGAAACTATAGCAGCATATATCACTGACTTAAGAAATAAAGCAAAAAAGTGCAAATTTGGTGATTTACGAGATGTATTGATAAAAGATAGGCTTATCTGTGGTGTTATCAATGATGCAATTTGAAAGATTTTGCTTCGAGATGGTGATTTAACACTGAGAAAAGCTATTGAGATTTGTCAAATATATGCACTTACAAAAAAGTATGCAGATATGCTTATGAATGAGAAAATCATGCATGCATTGTCTCATGCAGTATCTGCCAGTGCGAATATTGTGTACAGCATAAAACTAAGATGAAACAGAAATATAAACCAAAGGGTATGGCAGAAAACAAGCTTATTGTTAACTGTCACAATTGTGGAGGCAGTCATGAACCTAAATGAGAGAAGTGTTTAGTGTGGAATGATTTCAAGAGACTTTGCAAGTCTAAAGTGGCACATACTTTTATTAAAAGAGAGTATCCGAAGAAGCAAGTAAATCAGATAGAGAGTTGTGAGCAAACTTTCTATGTTGATGGTTTCTTTGTGATCGATGAAACAGTTAACACAGTACATTAGCAGTTGGCAGCAAAACGTTAAATATTTTGTACTGTATGAATTAATGGGAAACCTGTAAAGCTTAAAGTAGACAGTGGATCCAAGTACAATGTTATATCAACACAGATGTTTGCTAAAGTAAAAGCTGGTGTTAAACTTGATTCAGAAAAGTGTGCAAAATTAATTGCTTATGGTGGTGAAGAGATTCAGACTGATGGCACAGTCCTAACATGCCATTCTGCTGGGAACATCTATGACTTGCAGTTTTACGTAGTCAAAAGACACATCCAGTCACTTTTAGGCCTCAAAGATAGTTTGAGAATGGGACTGATTTCATTTAATAAAGAGGTCCACCATATAAGTCTGAACTGCAACAATAGTTTTACACAGAATATTTTTAGAGAATATGCTGATATTTTCAAAGATGAGCTTGGCAAACGTCCAGCCACATTTTCTATGAAGTTAAACCATGAAGTACGCCTAGCTGTCAGACCAGCCAGGAAGGTTCTGGTAGCAATGCAGAGCAAAATAAAAGTACAACTAGACAAATGGTGAATTTGGGTGTCCTCACTCCAGTGACAGAACCGACTGAATGGGTATCTTCCATGGTCGTAGCTCATAAGAAAAGCTCCAATGATATTCGAATATGTATTGATCCGAGAGATTGTGTGTATTGTACCTAGTCAGCCACTGTAGCAAGATAGCATGTGCATATAAGTTACTGAGCACGTGCGAGATCAGTGCCATTTTGTATAGTCAGTCAGAGTGCGTGCAGGCTTGAATGGAGATGCAAATGTGAGTGTGTCTGAAATAATGAGTAAGTCAGTTAGCTTATGAAGTTTGAAGTATAAGTTTCAGTTACAGTTCCTGATGTGTTTATGTACAGTAAACGACTTGAACACATCTCATGCCTCAGTGTCTCATTTGAATACAAGAGACATGTGCCAGACTTGTATCTGTTTGGTGACTCTGTGCTCACTCCTGAAAGCCTTACTGCATTGGTCAAAACACAGCCATTTGTAGTAATATTAATTTCATTCAGTATAATTGGGTACACTTGTAAGAGCCTGTAGTAGCTGGCTTTGGAGTGTCTGGTTGCAGTAGTAACTACCTTATAGCCTGGGCAAAAGGCAGCAAAAGGCAGCATAGCTGGTAAATCTGTGCCAGACTTTCTCAGACACAAAGCACTGGTTTCACAGAGAGGGTGCTGGAGACTTGGCTTGGACACTCGGCTGAGGTCTCAACTCTATATCTGTGCCAGTGGGGAGTCTTATTGGGGACCTGGATGGAGACAGTGAGAGAAAAAAACGACCCTGGACTGAGAGTGTTCCCTGTGTGCTGTTAAGGGAAATTGTGCTTCATGCAGACAGCTGCATCTGGAAATACTGTGTGCATGTATTTTTGTTCCAAGTGAACATCCCTCTACAGTGTCAGTTGTGAGGATTCAGACTCCTTGATTACTGGTCCAGAGAGAGGACATCACAGTTATGCACATTTGTGTACCAAACTGGTGGTAAATGGTACCACTTTCACCAAGCAGGGGTGACATAGTGAATTTGCTAGCTGACAAATTCAGCTCTAACTTCAACCTTCCATTCTTGCCCTGTCATCCCTTCATTAAATCCCTACTAGCATAGCCCCCCAACTATTAGCAGGGATCAGGTCTTTGTAGCACAGCCTTAGTGGGTCTGGACATTATCCCAGGTTGCCTCCTAAATAGCTTAAAACATCACTTTTCAAGTACAGCCTCAGAACAGGCTGCTTACCGTGTAAATGGAGGACTGTAAAGATTATCACTTTTCACAAGGGTGGACCATCAACCAACCCTGGGAACTGCAAACAATTAGTCTGATGAGCCTAATATACAAAGGCTTGGAATGAATTATCATGGAAATGATGAACAAAGACATTGGTAACCTACAGGCATTGGGCCCATCCCTGTTTGGTTTTGTCAAAGGAAGGTCATGCCTATTTAACATGGTAAACTTTTTTGAAAAGGTCACCAACACAATGGGTGAGGGGAAAATGATGCACACCACCTATCTAGGTCCAGCTAAGGCATTCAATATAACTCCCTACTCGGATATTGTTGACAAAGTCACTGAACTAGGCATAAATCCCTGCATAACTCACTGGATTGCCAGCTGGCTCACAGAAAGGACCCAAGAAATAAGGATTGAAGAGACAATCTCCAGTAAGAGACTGGTCACCTGCAGAGTACCTCAGGGCTCAGTGCTGGGCCCACTCCTGCTTGACATCTACTTCTTGAAGGTCAGCGCTAATGTTAATGGCTTCTGGTCCACCAAGTTTGCAGATGACTGCAAATTCAGAGCTGACATAGATCGCCCCATCACACAAATATCCTGCAAGAGGGTCTACCACAGACAAACGATTGTTGCCCAAGCCACAGATTAAAATGTTAATGCCAAAAAGGGCATTATAGAGCCTTTAGGACACCGTAAAAGTTGACAGTAGTTAGTGATATAGGAACATATTTGACAGTTATCTGGACTTTGATCAACACCTAACCAAGGTAGTAAGAACATCATTCCATAAAAGTCAGGGCATGGCATCCCTATCCAAGGAAGGTATAGTGCCAATTTACTCAGCCCTTATCACACACATCATTGAGTATAATGTCCCCTTTGACATGCACCTGACCAAGCATATGCAACAGTTGGAATGCCCACAGAGCTTCCTCACCAAGAGAATCCAGGATATTAACACATTGTCCTGTACAGATCACCTTAAAGCATTATCTCTGGTCTCAGTCTCCTACAGGTTACTGAGATGCAGTTTATGCCTGGCATATAAGTCATCCTCATATCCAGCCCTGATGGACCTTTTGCACATCTGCAAAATGAATAGCACCAGAAACACTAAATCTAAGGATTTAAAAATAATTGCTTGCGGCATAAATACAACATGCTGGCAAGGCAGATATGTGTCTCAAAGGATCCCCACACACTAGAATTGACTCCCTGTCCATGTGAGGCATAGTCCGTTCCTAACCCTATTCAAATGTCTCTGATAGACTGAGGCTGGCAGTAAATATTCTCTAATTAACATACCCCCCCCCCCACTAAACCTTTGGAAACCTCCTAACATACCCCTCCAAATAGATGCCCATGTTGCATGGGGTTGCGTTCCAGGGCTAGGCTTATAAAGGCCCTAGTGGTCATTATATACCAATGACCTTGTTACTTCCAAACCATTCCCCAAAGCTTACCATTATAATACAGTTCACAACTTAGCAAAATTCATCAGAAATATATTCATACATGTATTGAAGCTTTGTAATTAGCATCCATTAACCCCACTTGAGGAAGCAGTCACATTTTAATGAGACCTTTCTAAGCATCCTTAACCAAGTTGCCCTAATTAGACACAAAAGAGTCAAATACAACCCCACACCATGGCTAACAAAAACACAATTCAGCTATTGTGAACCAGGGATAAAGTCTGTTCCACATGACTTCAAAGCAAAACTCAGTCTAACCTACAAACCTTTGGTGAACTCCACAACCATAGCAAAAGAGAGTAAGAAATTATTAAAAAATGTACCTGACCTCACTCCAAGACACACAGTATTCAAACCTCAAATGTTTTTGGTGCTGCATTCAGCATTCATTAAGATAGTTAATTTCCTTTCACCAGCAGCAACACTGACTCACTTCCTAAACAATTCAACTTACACGTCATACAGTCAGTCTCACTCATTAACCACTAGCTGTTTTAAGCTTCTCTTAAAACTTAAACCCACATCACTTATAGTTGGCAATCTACCAACCAAGTACATCAGCAAGCCTGCTGACTCTCTGGGCTACCCCATCTCCATCGTAATTAACAAATCTGTGCAAGAAATCTATGGCCCCAATATCTAGTGGAAAATCTCTAATCATTCTCCTGTACAAGAGAGGAAATTCTGCTGAGTACTGTACCTACTGTGTCATAGCCATTCTCTCATCACTAAAATGCTCAAAAAATGCACCCAATCCTAACTCCTTGAGCACTTAACAGATAATATTTATTTATGGCATTTGTTTACCGGGTAATATCCACTGTACAAGTAGTCCTTTTTCAGTGGAGACCTGGGGAGAAAAACTCCAATGAACATAGAAATACAATAGCATAAAAGGAGTCCGGTATACAATGAGATACAGGTATTGCAAAATAAGGAAGTAAAAACATAGTACATAGCCTAAAAGGCATATTGAATAGCATACAATAAAATTACAAGTCAGTGCAGGTACAGATATGATGTAAACATTTAACATAGTACAATTATTTATTTATTTTTTTTAAAAGAGGGACCTTCATCACAAGATTTAGAAAGCTGTGGCCAGAGTAGTAGAGAAATGGGGATGGGGGGAAGGGTAGTCTGGAGCCGAGCATGGGCATAGCCACTGTGATATGAAATATTGTTTTAGTTCCTGCTTAAAGTATCTTGTATGATCAATAGATAGTATTTCTTGAGGGAGTGAGTTCCATACCTTAGCAATCTTGTGGCAGTATAAGAATTCACCATAAGAGTTAAGAGATTTATTTACTTTAAGTAGGAATTTGTCTGCTGATCTAAGAGAGTTAAGGTTTCTGTAGGTTTGGACAAGGTTAGTTAGAGCTGGGCAGTGGTCAGATTTATACCCTACAATCCTCCAAAAGTCTCTTAAAAAAAACCTCAAACAGTATCTCAGCGTGAATTGGCTATGCCCATGTACCAACCATGATTAAGTTATAAACTAAAAGCATATTCTGCAATTATCATAACTTGTAACTACATCACCAAGCTCTGCTTCCAGTCTGATGTCTCTTACTTTTAACTGTCTGTCCATGAGAATTGTGAGTCCCTACTAGGGAACACTACTAACCCATTGTATATAATCACTTTGTTTTTATAATTGCTCGCTAACTTCTGTGTAATCTATGTAAGTTTGTCTATGTGGAGCTTTTCTCCCCGGGCCTCCGCTGAAAATGGACATGTATCCAGTCAGACTATCCCGGTAAACAAATGTAAAATAAATAAAAAATAAAATACATCACTGTGTGGGCAATTAATAATTGGTTTAGCGCGAGTATGTTTGGGAGTTATAACCATTCTAGTTGATTGAGAGCAGTACAGTGGTGTGTTTTTTGGGGTAGGTTAGTCGCAAATTTGGCTATCTTGTTATAGCAGGATTTGAGTTTGTTTAATTCAGTTTTATGGAGGTTTGTGAATATTTGAGAACAATAGAGAAGTGAGGATAATAAGTGGGTTCTTGCTGTAGCCAGTCTAGCGTGGTCTGAAAGATAGGGTTTCACTCTGTAGAGTGTGCAGAGTTTAATATGGATTTTTTTAATAGTCTGATCTATATGTTTGTCATATCTCAATACATTGTCTATGGTAACCACAATAAGTTTAGTGTGCTCAACTGGTTCTATTTTAATGCCACTGGAAGGGAAAACAGGGAAAGACAATTGGCTAGAGAGGAAGGATCTGAAAAGATCGTAAGCTTAGTTTTATTAGGATTAGAATAATCTCGTTTTATCAGCTCAGCATGGTTTCAAGTCACAGCATAATACCACTACACCTCTTTTGTTTCATCAGTCAAGTCAATCTCAAAAGGGTCACAAGTAATGTTGTCTTCTTAGTCTCCATAGATATATCCAAGATGTTCAGCACCATATTGCATCAGATTCTTCTCCATAGATTATCCTCAGTGGGCTTAGAAATCCCCTCCATCTCTGTTTCAAATGTATACCTCTAACAGACTACAGGCAGTTAAGTGGTAGAAAGAACAATCATCCTTGTCCATCTCAGTAAGAGCTGTGCAAAGCTCAAATCTTGCAACAATACTTTTAAGCATTTTTATTAATGACTTACACACAGTTAACAATGATGCATCTATAATACCTTCTGGCCAAATTTCACCATTTTGTCCACCAGTACCTACAATGGCATGAACTTCAACACTGTCTTTCTCTAACCCAGTTGATCATCTTCTATGCAATTATTGACAAACCTCAAAAATGCCCTGCAGCAGTAAATTTAGTTGAACCCTGCTCCCCTAACAGACCTGTTCTCAATGGTTGAACAACTGCTAACTGTAACAAATACGGACAATCAAGATGTATGTTCCTTTACTCCCACAATGTTTCTAAAATATGGAATTCATTCTCAACCACAATTAGACAATAAACCCCCAAAAATATTCAAACTCTCTACTAGAACATTTAATAAAAACTTATCTGTCCTCTTGCATTAATGTAGATTAGTAGCTGTCCTACACCATACCTTACTTTATATGTCTCCCTTCCTCATCAGGTTATACAGCCCAGAACTCTCAACATCCCATTTAAATATTTTTCTATCCCTTGCATCTGGCACCCCCACTCAGCTGTTACTTCTCTACACCAGATGTCTAGTAATCTTATCGTTCCGCCATTTCACAACATCAAATCCCCCACCGACTAGATCTCACCCTACTCATTTTTCTGCAGCACTCACTGTTCCTCCTGTACTTTCTAATTTTCCTTCACAAGTAGCTCAACATCACTCTCTTCTTGATTGTCAGAGCAATTGCCACCCTCTCACGCCACACACTATTGTGATGCTATTTCTGAAACAACTGCATTCTCAGTACTCACATTATATCTGTCTCTCCTCGTATTATAGATCAACAATTTGTTCCAACTTTACTAGCCATATATATACCGTTTCTATATCACTCCGTTTATATATTTATATATATATACCTTATTCCTTCACATTCTCTTTTCTCTCTCTAGGACTTGCTCTTTTCTTTCTCTAGAACGTGCTCTTTTCTCTCTCTCTAGAACTTGCTCTTTTCTTTCTCTAGAACTTGCTCTTTTCTCTCTCTAGAACTTGTTCCAACTTTCCTAGTCATATGTCTTGCATTGTATCTCCCCTTGTTGACACCCTCTATACACTGCTTAATCATCGCTCTGTTCTGACCAGATGCATAGTTGGCTCACCCAGCCCCATATGCCAGTGCCTGAACTAGCTCCCCACCCCCTTCCTCATAGTGAGGACCAAAAAAATAAATTCTGATAGACTGCTCATGGCAGATATCCCCTACCAGACATGCCTCCCACATTCCAGTTCTTCATTGAAAGATGAAAAAAAAAAAGAAAAAAGTAAATTCTCTTGGCAGTCTGATGCACACATCCCCTCCCTTCCAGCAACAGCATAAAAAAGTTGTGAAATGATGATACAGAAAAAATGCCCGATGGCACTCAGATTACATCCCCTAACAGGTTGCCCCCCTTTGCCCCTTAACAAACTTTCCATATTCCAATGACACTATTCGTCCTTACTAAATTAAGTTACTCACTTCAGCTCTTGATTCAGCTGTAGCAGTCTCCTAGTTTCTCTTATGGTCTCTTATTCTTGCAAACATATGATGCTAGAACATAATATTTTAGTGTTGTAACAAAAAATTATGTCATATTTTTGTACAACACATAATGAAATTGACTTTTTCATAATGTATAGTGAAATAATACATTTCTGAACAAAAACAAAATTAACTTTTTATTGTGTAAATGTACTATGCAACTGGAACCGAACTATTAACTTCTACCTTCTTTCCCCGGGCCTTCACTGAAAAGGGGCCATTTCCAACCAGTCATATCAATAAATGCCTCTGAATTAAACACTGGAGACTTGCAGGTAACCATACTAGTGTTCCCTCCACCAAGGCACATAACACAGTTGCACAGGAACCTACACACACACACACACTTACATGCACATAAACACTGACATCCAGCAGCTACAATCATGCCGTCATGCTCCTACACACACATGCAAACTTTGCAGCACTTAGCTCCTTTGGCACTAAAAGCCCCTCTTCCGCCATTTGAATTAATGTGTGTATGCTGTCAAGCAATCATGTACACTTTTTTTTTTCACTTTGCTCCTCAAATAGAGCAGCAGAGTTATTCTTTGAATCAGATCTACTATGCTCTTTTGATCTCGTCAAAAATTCTGGAAAAGCAGACATGGCTAGCATTAGCTGTGCTTCTGGACGGCTGCATTTGCATGCAGCCTTGACTAGAGAAATTGGTATAGTGCTGTGGTCCAGAACCTCCATACCATTGTGTAGAATCAGTCTGGCATAATGCACAGAGCAATCCTGCTGCAGATGGGATAAATTGGTGCAGAGATGAGCTGACTCATCCTGCACCCAGTGTGTAACCCCCCCCCCAACAAGCTCTTCAGGTGAAAAGCAAAAAAATAAGATCTGCTTACTGAAGAAAGCAGATTGCATTCCTGCAGTACAACAGCCTACCCCCCCTGCAAGCTCTTCAAGTAAAAAGAGAAAAAAAACATTGGCATTTAAACTGGTACTTTTGTATCAATCGGCTTCCAACAGATACACCTCCTCCCCAAAAAAAAGCAATGAAGTTAACTCCCTATCTGTATTAGCATTTCACTACAGAAAAAATAATATATGCAAGACGTAGGATTCAGAGCTATTGATAATGCCCCCTAGCATTTTGTACCTTGAGTAAATATTTGTGTGTGTATACAGATATATATTTGTGTATGTATAGCTGTGTGTATGTATTATCTATAGCTATATATCTGTATCAAATTTTATATGTATGTGTGTGTGTGTGTGTGTGTGTGTGTGTATATATATATATATATATATATATATATATATATATATATATATATATATATATATATATATATATATATATATATATATATATATATATGTGTGTGTGTGTGTGTGTGTGTGTGTAGGTTTAGTATGACATTTCCGAAGTGCGGGGTATTGAGTGACACATCGCCGAATCACTGTTTTCAAAACAGCAGTGAATTTAACCAAAAGTGATCGCTTTTGAATAATTGAGTGACATGTTACACTCAATCATTCCTGATTCGATGTGCTGGGAGATTGTGGTTCAGTGGAGAACAGGGAATTAGCCCATTTCCTCACTGTAGTGTGATCTCATTGTTGGTAGAATAGTAGCATTAATGTACCATTGACTGTAGAGTGTAGCGGTATGTTAATGTGCGTAGCATAGGTGACTGAAGTCACCTCCTGCTATATTGAATACATCGCACCATGGTTGTCAATGTGTTCATTTTCACCTTGGTTTCCTTTTCCACATTTCAGATTGAACATTTCTGGTCGACATTGTAAACGGTCGATATATGGGTCTAGGACTATTCACTGAAAGCACATTTCACTGAAAGTCAAATGACTGCTCACAAATCACTGAAAGCTCGATTCACTGAAAACACAATTCACTGAAACACATTTCACTGAAAGTTATATATGGCCTTTTCCCCACTGTAGTGCGACCCTTGGGTTAATAGATATAGTAAGGGGGCACTGCCCCCCACATTGGAGATTGTGGGGGCGTAGCCCCCCACATAGTTTGGATATATATTATGTTCAGAAAAGAGTCATTTATTGGAATTGCAAGTATCCATGTATAAAGTTCAAAATATTTAAAATAGGTGGGGGACTATGACCCCACACCTCCCGATGTGGGGGGCGGTGCCCCCCCTTACTATATATACTAACTCCAGGGTCACACTACAGTGGGAAAAGGCCATATATAACTTTCAGTGAAATGTGTTTCAGTGAAATGTGTTTCAGTGAATTGTGTTTTCAGTGAATTGAGCTTTTAGCTGTGTGCAGTCAAATGTGTTTCAGTGAAATGTGCTTTCAGTAAATAGTCCTAGACCCATATATTTATATATATATATATATATATATATATATATATATATATATATATATATATATTTATATATAGGTTGCATCCTATTAGTCAAGTTTGCATTTGGTCAGCAGCTGTTTAATTGACTGTTTATGATCGACTAAACAGTTGGGTGACAGAAGTAAGACTGAATGATTCTTGGGGTTGGGGAATATGCCCATATTATGTGTCTGTGCGATCTTGGAGTTAGTATATGTAACTGGCAGTGGATATTGTGAGTGCAGGTGGACACCCCCCCCCATGAAAAACACAATGTTTTATTTGTGGGAATTTTTTTTTTGGCCCATGCGTTGCTGATTGTTGATGTATGCAGTTTCGACATAAAGATGCCGATATTTAGCGTGCCAATGGTAGAGGTATTTGATGTATACAAATATGTGTGTGTGTGTGTGTGTGTGTGTGGGAAGCATGGAATACAATGTTATAAATGGTCAGTACTGCATTTTTTTATATTTTTTCACCTCATGGCAGCTGCCCATCAAGCTACCTCTGTTAGCCCAATCATCTCCATCCACAAGTCCTCTTCTAGCAAATTCCTGATGTCCTTATGCTAGAGGGGTCACTGAGATGTGAAAACTCCAGCACTGAAGAGGCTTGCTGCTACCTGTGCAGGCTCTTTAGGTTTGGTGCTTGCTTGGAATGCAGGTGAGATTGCTCAGTGGTGAAGCGATCACGCTTTTCCTTGACCTAATTCCCTACCACCTTTTTTGATATCATCATGTAGATTTGGAGACAAAGGGAGGTGAACTGTATATGCATCCCCTGTCGCCAGCAGTAGTCAGTCCTTCCTTCTTATTCCCTTCATCCTCTCATCTTGACATCTTTTCCTTTGAACCCTGTCTTCTGTCAGGGCTTACTGGGAAATGTCCAGCACTGCCCCTCCTCTTAGATGGACATGCCCATCTAGTCTCTCATTTACTCTGTCAGAAGCCTGAACTATTAATCAAACTCAGGTCACTTGGTCAGGAATTTATGCTACTGGAGCAGCTAGTATTGCGTTTTACATATTAATACAATCCCCAGGTTTATGTTTACTGTTATATACTGTCATGTGCAAACTTTAATGTACTTTAAAATACATTCAATGCTTGCTAAGCCAGAATTCAAACTTCATTTTAATTCTGTAAATTTTTAAAGAATTTCAAAATATTTCATAATTTACTTAAAATGCAGAACAAAAATTCTTTACATATCTGTGCAGTAGGCATGCAGGAGAATTTTCATATAAAAAAGCACTTAATTGTTTTATCTTATGACTTAGCTTAAACTAATAAAAAGTAAAAGAAGTGGGTAAAAGGATGAAAGTGACTTTGGGCTTAGTTAACACAGATATACATTTTAAGTTTCGTGCTGTAGTTCTTCAAATCAAACTTATCCAAGAAATCATGAATAAAACAATTCATCTCTGTGTGCCAAGTAATGTGTTAACTGTGTTCTAAGAAATTATCTTTATAATTTCCACCCATTTCTTAAAGTAACTTTCCTCTGTGGGCTTCTTCTTCTTCTCAGGTGGGACAGCACCAGCACAGTGGGAAGACATCACAGGCACTACAAAGCTGATTTACGCAGAAGGATGTGCAACATTCACTACCAACGTCTCAGCAAGGTGAGGTTGCTACAAGGCAATTAAAAATTATTGGGAAGGAAAGGCTGGGCACCTACAAAATGGCTACATGCATGGAGCTGACATAATGGTTAAACTCCTTACCTTAAAGATGCAAGGCTCAGGGTTTGATTCTGACCTCTGGTTGTTGATTAGGCTTTTGATATTCTGCAGACTTACAGCCTCGTATCTACCTATGAAACTAATAAAAGTATTTCACTGTCCAAATTGCACTGTTGCACACAAAATGAAAGGATGGCCATAGCAAGACCATTTATTTAAATGCAGTGTAAATGAAACCACTGCTATCTGAATGGACAGATTTGTAACATTAAAGAAGTTTTAATCTGCTTTTTACTGTTAATGTTGTTATTGTAATTCTTTGTGCATGAGAAAGGGCCCAAGTCTGTAATGGACATATTATCTGGGCTCTTAAAGCTTCTGAAAAAATCATTTTCCATACCATACGTCAAAAATAAGTAGTGTGTCACACAAGAGCTACAGTTAAACTTAAAATGCAAACTTATTTAGGGGGTACTCAGAGTTATGGTGGTGCTGATTTAATATTCACAACTTCAAGACTTAATCCTGATCTTGTTTCATTTTAAACATAGAAATGCCCCATTTTTTGCTTTAATTACAGAAAGATATTTCTAAATTGATATATTGCAGTAACCTTACTTGTTCAGTCTATGGCATCAGCAGGTAAGTTGTTCATTCAGTTGGCAGGTGTAAGATTGATCTCCATGGTAAAATAGTAGCAGTGGGGATTTCATGCATCCAAAAAGTAAAGAAAGAAATTGTAGTGGCAAAACAATGAGCTGGTGTCATTGGGCACATCTAAAGTAAGCTTATACAAAGTAGGAGAGCTACCAGCAGCAATGTGGCACTTTTGTAAAAACACGCTTGGAGCAAACTATTTATACTTTTCCATTTTCTTTCTGAGACCATATAAGAAAACATATTACATATGCATGTTTTGTTCAGAAGATTATACAAACATTTGAATAATCTGTGTATTTGGTATGGAGTAGTACATACTTGTCAAAACCATGCCATTAGTACATGACCCCTTTGCGGGCAATGACCCCATCTCTACTTGTACTGACAATGCTCTAAAAACAGATATTTTTCTGCAGATCCCATTTTACACACATTGTCTGATCATAGCTGAGAAATAGTCCCAGGTTACTCTTCAAATTTAACATCGTTTTTTTCCAGAAAAAGTTTCATCAAAGCTCACTTGTCAGTGTCTGTTATTTGTTTTTTGTAGAGTGTATTTTCAGTAGATAATTCTAATTTTTAAACTCATTTGACATATTTCTGCATTGTCCATACTCCTTCCTAGGCCTAAGGCATTTTCTCACCTCAGCCTTTTTTGTGCCATACTTTTCTTGTGGCTGTATGAGGCTACTCACTTCACAGTAGCACCGTACTGTTTATTTCTCTAATTGTTTGCAACCTGTGTTTCAGGTTATACTCTTCTTTTTTGTTTATTATGCATAGCAGGGCTATTAAGCAAAGTAACTGTTGTCATTAGGTCTCACCCCAACATTGGTGTGTTTGTATTGTTTGGGAGAGGAGCATTTTGATACTGTTTATATCTGTAAGGGTTAATACCCTGAGAGGGAGAAGAAAATAGCTAACCCTGTTTGAAATGAAAAATGAGCTCATGCCAAATGCAAGTAGAGTTTCGTTCTCAAAACCTACGGTGGGGAGGAAACCCTCAACTTTAAGAGCTGAACCAGTGATTATTAAGGAGTTTCATCCGAGTGTATGAAGAAACTAATGCATAAGATGAATAAGCACAGACAAAACTTCTCCAAGTCCCAACCTAAGAAGTCTGCTCATTCAGGTGAGGATGTTTCTAATTATTGTCATCAATCCCTTTTCCCCATTTTTCGTGGGTTGGAGTATAGCCGTACTGTAGCCATGTTTCTTCAGTGGCCACTCTCCTACCTTCTTCAAGAGTCATGCCTACCTATCAGGGTTTTTTTCTCATGCATTCCATCCATCCCTTTGTTGGTTGTCCTAATTTCCTCTTGCCTTCTTCCTGTCTCTCCCAAATCCTCTTCAACAATCCATCATCTCTTTCCTGCACATACCCAAATCACCACAATCTGTTCTCTTTGACTTTCTCTGCAATTAGCGCTACTTTTGTTTCTGCTCTGATATTATAATTTCTTTGTTTGTCCAAGAATGTCCACCCTACCACTCATCTCATGCACCTCATATCCATCACTTCTAACTTACTCAACTACTCTGCTTTCACTGCCCAGGTTTCTGCTCATTGCAGAAGTATTGGCCTCACCACCATTTTGTGCACCTTACTTTTTTATTTTTTTGGCTTTCTTCTGTCAAAACTACTGCAGGCCCTCTAATGCAAGCTTTGACCTCTTCATTCAGACTTCCCTTCTTTTCAGCCACCCCCTTTCAGATGCTTGAAGCTATTAACCTGTTCAACTATTTCACCTTCTATCGTTATTTTCATCGTCTTCTAATTTCCTCCATTCTTCCTGAGATGTTAGAGTCCTGAGTATTTCCTTGAACACTTGTGTTTTTCGCTTGAGTCAGTTCTCAGATCTTCAGCCTATTTTCTGTTGACATGAAAACTATCTCCAACGATTGCTTGAGCTGACTGTGACCGTAAGTAGTTTATGCTGTGGACTGACCGTTTCACTAGGGATAACTTCGCAATGTCTGATTCTATGTAAGCGACCTTTCCTTACTAGGAGGAAGTCCATCTGAGTTACACATTGACCACTCTTGTATGTTCTCTTGTGACTGTTCCTCTTACTGAACCATGCATTCAGAGACAGTCACAAGATTACTGGTGTTTCTAAATTGCCAGTAGAAGTTGCTACTAAAGTGTCAATAGTCAAGTCAGTCAGGACTTCTGTTCTAAGCTGTCTCACTGACAGAGAGGTATCACTTTATGTGGGCATGAGAACATTGCCAGCAGGATTCAGGTCCATTGCTACCCCTCTATTAGAGATCGAGACCTTCATAATAGCCTTGCAGAAGCATCCATTGAATCTATTAGTTTTCATTGGCTATTCTCAATAAGATCTTCCTAGATTTTCCTCACTGTCTTCCATTTCATTTGCACTCCAAGGAGGTCCGAACTGATCATTAGTGAGCTGCTGAAGCTGACTCGCTGTCTAGTTAGCGATCACTGCACTCACGGTTTTGACGCTGCACCTTTTGATATTGACAACGCCAATGCAGATACAGCCACTGGAGCTCATGCCTGGCCATGTTGTAGATACAGTGTGTTTTATCATATGTGTTACTGTGCTAAGGGTTTCTTACATTGATTTTATAGTAACCTGTTTGCTGCTTTTTAGCACTTACATTTTAAGTAATTTTTTAACAGGTAACTTTTTTTTTTTTTTTTAAATGAAAGCCACATTTACCACATCATCACTGGTACAATGATAAGTAAACCAGGATCAGAAAGAACAGCATCTGCAATGTTGCTTATTTTATCATTTTAAATTAAATGAGGACAACTTTGCAATTTTATGCCTGAATTCCTTGATGGATAAAAGAGCAGTATTCAGATACTGCAAGTCCAGTATGTTTAACAAGTTAGGGAATACCTTTATTAACAAAGATATCACTTTATCCTCTCACTGTAATTGCACACAAGATCTTGCAACCCATTTGACAGCTTTGAGGAAGGGCAGTGCATATAATAATATAGTAGCATAATTTGAACGTTCTGTGATCTCTCAAGATGAGAATATGAACAAACCCTTGGAGAATAAGGTCTGGGCATATGGACAAGGGAGTTTTGTCTATTCATTGTGAAAAAGACAGAAGTGATCCAAACTGAAAGCTGTATAGCTCCAGAGTTGTTTTCACCCGAAGAATTAGTGTAGGCTATGTAAAATGCTGTTTTCCACAGGTATAAAGACTCATGTGTTAAACTTTATTCGTGTATGTACCCTGTATGCTCCTACTATATATCATTATTGTTACTGTCATATCGTGCCTAGTCAGACAATCCTAGTTAACAAATGTAAAATTAAAATAAATGTAAATATTACAACTACCAACTGATATGAGTATATACTGTGTTCGGGCTCACAGAGGGGTTTCTAGTAGTAGTGAGTTGGCATCAGTGTTCAAATCAGAGCCCACTCCAGTTCAGTTATCAGTAAACAAGTTGGAGGGAACAAACCTATAAGCTGCTGTGTGCTGACAAAGTGGTACTTCCAGCCGACTCTGAACAAGAACTTCAGCAAATAACAGAACACTGCAATATGAAACTGAAAGTGCGTATCAAATGAAAGTCAGAAGAAGCTGAAACATGAGAGAGACTCAGAGGAGGTGTTTAACAGCCTCAAGTATCTGCAGGTGTGGCAGAACATTACCTACATTCTCCAAATGTACAGTTTGTCTCTTCAAATAAACAACTCGTAAAACTTTTACCAAACCCTGTGCAGCAAGGGACACAGATTCTTTGAGAAGCTGTCATAAATCCATGTACTATTTATTAATCTCCTCAAGTGAATTACAGCAATTGTGATAGAATTAGAACCTCCACTCATCCTTCCAAACCCACAATAGAGCCTTAATAAATTCTAAACTCCTTAATTTTTTATTTAATTTTAAAGGTAACATAATGCTTTATTAACTTATCATCTCTCTCATAAGACATAAAAGGACTAAAGCAAGGGATAGTAACACCAACCCTGGCCTCACACAAATTTATCCAAGCACTCCTAACAACCTACTCTCCCAGAAAATCACCTTCCAAACATTTAAAAGATTTTACAATATACTATGTAAACATAGGAATTATAAAAATAAATGGTATGTATTAGAAGCCTGGATTAAGGGTATTAACCCAGAAATCCTTGAGATAACTGAGACATATTTTCTGTGTTTTTTTCAGTGTTAGTTCCACAATGCCACTGGCCTATTTTCAGCAGAGACCAAAGGTGGTATTCATACTGATTAGGAGACATTTGGCAGACCACCTGAAAACCTCCCTTACTCTTTTTGTAAGGGCCATGAGATCTTTTAAATGTACTTTAGGTTCCACCAATTGAAGGCAAATTCTTCAATGTCTCATGCAAAGGACAGTATTCTGAGATGTACAGCACCCCTCTTATGTATACTGTAGTGTCAGTATTAGAAAATAACTACATTGTCAACTGAAACGAAAGACCAGAGTGTGAAATGGGTATAGTCATCTAGCAGTTTGAAGCTGTTGAGTTACATCCAGGCCTCATAGAAACCCCATGAAAAGATGACACTGTTGACAAAGTTTACTTGGCAAGTATTGAATGGAAGTCAATTTCCAGTCCTATCATCCATATCTCTTTCTGTCTCTGTCTGTGTCTCTCTCTCTCTCTCACACACAAGCAGTTTATTGTCACCAGTCAACCTATTGCATATTTTAGGGGTATGAGAGGAACATCAAGTACCCAGAGAAAGCCCATACAGTGAGGACATTCAGACTCTCCTGAACTGCTGAATCTTTTGTTTTGAAGAGACAATGCTATTGACTACACTACTGTGCCACCCAGATACTGGCTACTATTGATGATGATAATACTACTCTAGCATGATAGTAACCCAAACTGGGTAGCATACTTGCTAACAGACAGCCACACAAAACTAAATATTTGTCCAGCATATATATTTCTGCCTTCTGTTTCTAATCTGCTTAGGAAAACCATGCAAGAAATCAGTAAAACTGTTCAAGAAGAAGAAGTAACCTTTTAATAATAGAGGATTTAAGCATTAACATTGATGAGCGTATGTAACACCAGCTGAATAGATTTCTTACCCTAAATATCCTTACACATAGTGTTATTTAGGGTCTATATTAAACAATGAAAAATCAAAATCTCGAACGCTTGGATGAGCGAAAACACAGGTAACTGAAATCACTATTGTGGGGGGGGGTGCGCCCCCACCCCCCCTTAAAAATATATTCCAACTCCGAGATTGCACTACAGTGAGGAAAGGGCAAATTTTCTGATCTTCACTGTACCGCAATCTCACAATATCGATTTCGCTTACCTGTGTTTTCGCTCATCCAAGCATTCAAGATTTTAATTTTTCGTCGTTCTAATAGGAACCCATTATTTAGTAGTACTAGGACCACAGAAGAGGAAACATCACCTCTTATGCTGAGTCGAATATAGCTTGTAGATGCAAACTAGCTGCAACTGTGCTGAACACTCTCAGTATTACTCCCATGGCTTCTCAATATTTTTCCTTAAAGCCAAAAAATCTTCTTTCAATAGCTACAGCAAGAACTTACATATAGGCAAGGAAGATTTACTACATATTGAAATTGGATCTTTTAAGTGGACTTTGATATATCAGAAGCCCTAGGAATATTTACCCTAGTGTTAAATACTTTTTGTTGTTGTTTGCCTTTTCAGCTTTTCCCGGTTATCGGTCGCCACAGAGGAACTCCGGTCCGCTAATGATTGGCAGTAGATTTTTATAGTGCCGAGTTGCCAGCCTGACACCCAACCTTCAATGAAGGCACGCCCATTTGCGCATGTCTTTCGAACGCCACTCGACTGCGGGGAGGACATGCAGACTCCACACAGAAGGCACTCCAGCCAAGAATCAAACAGGAGAACCTCTTGCTGTGAGGCAACAACGCTACTGCTGCACCACCACGGCTTCTACCCTAGAGTTAAATACTATCATTAACAAAATCTTGCCTGATGATAGGAAAAGAATAAAATGTAAAAGTTGTCTAGAGCTCAGCACAGATGTACAGATTTATAAAAGCATGAGGTCTGGTACAAATGGAAAACAATAGGGAACCCAAATGACCATAACAAATTCCTTAGTTTTCACAGGCAATGCCACATGAAAAAGTAAAGAAACTGAAACCAATTACTTATGTAATACCAAAAAAAAAGCCTCACTAATATTGCAGCAAAAGCATTTCTGCAAGCTGCTTAAGGATATCTCTAACCTAAAATCACCCCATCCTTCTACTGCTAGTACTTAAGGATATCTGTAGGCTAGAACAACCCCATCCTTTTACTGCTAATACTTAAGGATATCTGTAGGCTAGAACAACCCCATCCTTCTACTGCTAATACTTAAGGATATCTGTAGGCTAGAACAACCCCATCCTTCTACTGCTAATACTTAAGGATATCTGTAGGCTAGAACAACCCCATCCTTCTACTGCTAATACTTAAGGATATCTGTAGGCTAGAACAACCCCATCCTTCTACTGCTAATACTTAAGGATATCTGTAGGCTAGAACAACCCCATCCTTCTACTGCTAATACTTAAGGCTATCTCTAGCCTAGAACCACCCCATCCTTCTACTGCTAATACTTAAGGATATGTCTAGCCTAGAACCACCCCATCCTTCTACTGCAAATACTTAAGGATATCTCTAGCCTAGAACCACCCTATCCTTCTACTCCTAATACTTGTATCTAACCAGGAAAGTATAAGGGCTTTATCTCAAATACAGTTTTATCTAAGTACTATTCAACCAAATTTAGGTAGCTCCTCTCCACTAGATTACTACCTTACCTTCCATTTTAGGGCTTTCTCCATGAAAACTGTCCTCCAATACTTAGAAGCAGTAGGTGTAAAAGGAAATGCTCATCCACTTGCTATCACACTTCCTTCTTACATATACAAGCATCAAATACTTGGAAGGCACTTACACATACGCTTAACCTACCATTAACCACAGGAAAAATCCCTGCATGAATTCAGCAAAACGCAATAGTTCCATATCCAAAACTGAGCCCCCATCACTTCATGAATTCCGCTTTATTATGAGTGTTTGCCCAATAACATTGCTTTTTTGAGAAAGTAACCTATTAATAGATAATCAAACATGTAAATAATTATATCTTTTGATTGATTCCTAACATGGCTTTTGTGCCAAATGGTGCAATGGATAGCATTGTTGCCTCACAGCAAGAGATTTTCTGGTTTGATTCTTTATCCTTGACTCTGGGGTGTGTTTTGTGTGGAGTCTGCATATCCTCATGGGTTTTCTCTTCATTTTCTCTCCATATTCCAAATATATGCAGTAGGTAGATTGGACAAACTACATTTGCTATAGTTGTGAGTGTGTGTGTGTGTGTGTGTGTGTGTGTGTGTGTGTGTGTGTGTGTGTGTGTGTGTGCGTGCACATGTGGTTGTGTAGTATGACAGAACAACCATGGCAGGTTAGCCACCTGTCGGTGTCAACATTGGCTCTAGATGATTGCTACTGTTAATGTGACACCCGATCCCATGTAGAAAAATGGGAAAAGGAGATGCAGATGGATGGATGGATAACACCCTCACTGCATTCTTTTTGACAACAGTCACAATTTATACAGCCATGTACAGAGGTAAACTGACAAGCTGGCTCTTCATAAAGCTAAAGAGGGCATTGGAATGTGTAAACCCCACTATGCTTATTAAAAATTATTACAAAACTACACGATTGCTTTTTGTCACCAGTGCACTAAACTGGATGTAGGAATATGCAACCCATTCTAGTTAAAAGCTACCTGCTCTAGGTACCACCTTGTCAGGCGTTCCATAGGGTTCTGTATTAGGAGCAGTCCTTCACTGTTTATAAATGATATTGCCACCGCTCCCTTGTCCTCACTTATACTTGCATTACATCTTGATTCTGACAGCTAAGCCTACTACAACAGTGACTATAAGCAGCTACACAATTATTTTAGGTCCCTGTGGAACTGGATGAGAGACAAGAAACTTTCCATAATTTCAGCAAAGATTGTGCATACATTTGTTGACACGAATAAAAAAGAAAAAAATGAATTTGGAACACACAGAAAAAGTTCATAACTGCTTAGGTCTTTGGATGAACCAGTAGAAATCAAAACGATTAGAAGTGTTCACAAAGTCAAGAAGTAAGGTGTCATATTTATTATGCAGACACCTGCTTATCTAAGCGTAAAAACAGAATCAAATTTAAATCTCCTTAGAATTGTATAATATTTATCTAACAAAGATGTATTGCGAAAGAGATCTCTGAGTAAGATGTCTACTAACAAGGTACATGAACTGAGACCAAAACCAAGCAGTGAGATAATAGTGGACTTATGTACTCAAAAGTCAGTAACCTACCATCTGTGTGTCTTCCTTACCTTCACCACCTGAAAGGGAAAGTTCTTTTTGATTAGTATTGCAACTCCTGAATTTCTGGTAAAATGTCCAGAGGCAAAAGTGTATAGAAACTATCTTCTCTTTAAAGAGTCATATTTTGAAGGACACATTTATAAGTATGTTGTATGAAACATACATTAGTATTGATCCAGTATATAATATGCCAATAAAAAGTATTTCACTATTTTCCTGAGGACCATAAATATTCTGGAAGAAATAGTATATCTCTGTTTCAAGTCCAGTAATATATCTGTATTTTATATTTTAGGAAACGTGTGCAAATTACAAGGATAAAGCTATATGAATTTAACATAAACAAACATTCACATTCTTCCTCATGTACATAGTCTGGAAATAATGATATATAACTTGAGAGACTAGCCATTTATGAATGTATTATATTCGTTATCTGCTCCAACTCCTTTAATATTTTAATGTTTAATGTCTTCAGGGTAATGAAAAAGAGAGCATCAAGCCTGCTAACCTCTCATCCCCAGAACCTAATCCCGAAATGACTATATATAACTAGCTAATAGCTAAATTATTAAATGAAATACCCAAAGCAACCTTCCACCCCCCCAAAGCAAAATTGTATCCTACTAAGGTAAATACATTGGTACTCGTTTGAATAGCAAGAAATACCAGTACTGTACCAGTACTGTTCAAACTCAGTGTGCCACAGCTCTGGAATATAAAATGACAAGTTGAATTGGCAGGCTTAATTCAACAGCATTTAATTATCATGTTAGGGCCTGATTAATCCATAGAACTGAAACGTCTATCTGTGGGACATGTAGAAACTCTAAGTCCACAAGTTCACCAAGTACTGACCATTCAAGCTCATTTACATGTCCCTTCAAAACATCAGATTGTCATCATTTAATGGATCCTACAACCTAGGAATAATCATTAGCTAATCCTACCATATGTGACACAGTCATCATTTAATGGATCCTACAACCTAGGAATAATCATTAGTTAATGCTACCATACGTGACACAGCCATCATTTAATGGATCCTACAACCTAGGAATAATCATTAGTTAATGCTACCATACGTGACACAGTCATCATTTAATGGATCCTACAGCCTAGGAATAATCATTAGCTAATGCTACCATATGTGACACAGTCATCATCATTTAATGGATCCTACAACCTAGGAATAATCATTAGCTAATGCTACCATACATGTCATACCACAGGATCACCAGCTTGTAAGATGTAAAACTAGCTAACAAGTAGTTGTCGTCATTAAAGTAGAATCCTTTGTACTTGAAGGAGAAGGTAAGCCAGTCTGCTTAATAAATAATTTAGCTGAGACTATGCACCACATTGAGAATATATGCATTATTTCTGCAGCACATGGGAGAACCAACTGTTAACTCCATAACCCTGTCCAACTTCTTAGCCACCTGCATACCATGAGCATGCCAAACAGAAGTGACTGGCATACAGGGTATATGTATTAACTGCTAGAGCTGTTATGGTTTCTTCACAGATGTTGCAGTACCAAATCTAATTCCATCAAGAACTTTGTCTAAGTTGTGATGTAACCAGGGAGAGGGATATTTGGGATTAACCTGGGCAACATAACTCCCTTGTTACTTGAAAAGTAAAGCATGAATCACAGATGGGATATCACTCTTCAGTAAAAGACATCTTGCATACTTAGCATCAGCCATTACAGAAGGAAAAGTCTGACTGTTGTCCCTTGCCACAGGCACAGCTGGTCTAATAAACTAAATAAGTAGAAGGGACTGACTCCAATGCCCAGGGCAGTAGGAGCATCTAGTTACATGTAACAGACTATATATAGCTGTATTACTAGACCCTGAAAAGCCAAGCAGTGTATAGAGAGTAAGGATGCCAACTCATTCCAAAAAATAGAAACCATAAAACAAGTGATAATTTGGGTATGTATATTAAGTGATATAACTCTAAAAATCCAATATAAAGCATGGATACAGAGAAAAGACCATGTGCAAATTCATACATGAACTGATGTTTTTTGGTGGGGTCTATAATTAAGCATATCCTGATGTAACTCAGGACAGAAAAAACACCTTCAAAAAGCAGTAATTGTTAGCTTGTGTTTAGAAAACATTTAAAGAAACAGTAACCCATTGAGGACTTGCATGCAAAACTAAAATATTTCAAAAACATAAGTAAATACAGATTTTAAATACCAAATGGAAGTATATCAGATCATTTTGGGCAAATAAGTGAAAACTACATTTTCTATTAGCTTTACAGTCCAATCCATTCTATGAAAAAGTACATCTGATGGTGATGATAATCTGACATCACATTGGATCAGTTACTGGATGTCTGACATCATAGTGAATCTTTCTGTTCTTGCTTGTTTTGGTAAATTAGCAGTAATTTAATGCTGAACTATTTTAACAAGATTGACGTTTGTTGTGGCTGTAAGCACAGCATGACATTGTCAACTGCACAAAGAAGTTGTACATAGAGTGTATATGTGGATCATCCTTTGGGGGGGTCGTAAGGCTCTGTAAGTAGTCTGTCACATAAGTAAGCAAAACCATCCTTTGAGAGGAGGTCATAAGGCTCTGTGTAATTAGTCTGTCACATAAGTAGACAAAACATTGATGGAATCAGCAACTTGTGGGTACAGTTGCTGATTTGCTTCTTCTAATTTACCTGGATGATAGTTCTCACTCAGTTATCTTGTTACAAGTTTATCTGTTCTTGACCTACCCTTTAAAGATAAAAGACCCTTCTTTACTGCCTTAGTAAGGGAAACTAACTGATGTACTTTGAGAGGTGTGATATGATATCAGTCTTCTGATACTGGTATTATGTTTTTCAAATTCTTTTAAATATGATTCTTTGTAATGTTAGATGCCATTTATAGACTAAAAATCATTCTGCATGTTGCAAATGGAAGAGAATAGTGGAACTAATTCTTACCTCAGAGACACCACAATTAAATGTGTGGTGTTATTCAAGGATATGGGTGCATTTCCTTGACAAAACATTATATCTTGTGGTCTGCTGGATTCCAAAAGTTCTAAACTTAAGCAGTTTTAATTATCCAGTATCATAGTGCACTCAACTTCCATATGACTTTTTCATTTGGAGATTGCATTGGTGAGTGAAGGGTTGCTCATAGTTTCTGTTCACGAAGGCCAGTTATTGTAATAGAATGTTTATTTTTGCCACTTTTGCAGCTAGAGTATTGTCAGCACAATAACAAAGACAATCCCGACTGGCTGAAACAGTATCACATGCCATAGGTTAGCCATCTGGATCTCTTGGCTCTTAATACTGAATCTGAATATGTGGATTCTTCAAATAATATATACAGCATACTCACAGTTTCAATTTGGAAACACTATAGTTAAGTGCTTACTGTTGTCCTGCATTGCTTTTTATAGTGAATGTCCCCTCAGTACAAAGATATCCTATCACAGCACGCTTCCAGACAGAATTAGACCAAAACAATCAAATACCAAACACTAGGTTTATACTGAAATGTCCCTTAAATAAGTAATTACGTGTCTTATAGGTTAGTCTGCACAGCCATTAACTGAAAATATGGAACCCAAATTTAAGACCTTTATAGTAATATAGATTGTTCAAGCCCAGTACTAGTTTGTGTACAGAAAAAAATGAAAATATATTACCATATGTGTAAAATATTTACAAAACCCAAAAACAGATATGGATTACCCAGCTTAATTCATTATTTCACTCCGAGAATCGCCACAATATAGAGTGTTATGATTGGATCTCTAGTTGTAACCACATTATTATATGTTTGAGACATGGATGCCAAGAAATTCACCTTGAGAGGTTGGAAACATTTATTGAGGAGGGAAAGTCATAACATTTGTTTACCTCACATGTAAGGACACAAGTGAGATTATCTCTGGCAGAATAATGAGAATCATAGAAAAAAAATCATTAGGAAAATATCGGAGTAACTAGCATTGACTCTTAAAAACAAAAACGTATGTCCAGCATAGAATTGCAGTATAATAAGCAAACATAAGGCATGAAGGCAAGCTGGAAAATCCATTCTGGAATGGTTAGCATAAGAGAAGGGTCATCTTGGTTGCGAATAAAGTTACTGAGAGTATTTTTCTGCTTTGTTGGGTACTGCTTAATTATAATTAACCATGAGAAATTACTGTTCAATTGCTCTCTCTTCTTTTCCAGATTTTGGCTTGCTGATTGTCCTCGAACAGCAGAGGCTGTCAATTTTGCTACTATGCTATACAAAGAACTCACTGCAGTACCATACATGGCCAAGTTTGTGGTATTTGCCAAAATGAGCGATGTTCGGGATGGTCGCCTGCGATGTTACTGTATGACCGATGACAAAGTAGAAAAAACACTTGAGCAGCATGAAAACTTCACAGAAGTAGCTAGGAGCCGGGATATTGAGGTACAATGATAATTTATTCAGTTAATGGAATGGTTCTGCAACCATGCCAAACAGTTTGCAGCCAGGTTGAAAATCTCTTAAACCTTGACCTGGAACAGTGCCATTTTCCTTTAGACGAAATTATGCATGGTCTTGAAGAACCACATAACTAATGTCTGCACGTCCAATTTATATACCAGTTAATGTTAAATAACCTGCACTTTCAAATAAAACCATAGGATGTTTTGTTTGGTATGATTAGCATCATTTTCATCTGGATTTGTAAGAGCTTGTAACAGACCACAGTATCAATATTCTTTCGGGATGGCACAGGTAGTGTTGTTGCTCCACAACAACAGGTTCTGTGGTTCAGTTCTCAGCTGGGGTGCCTTCTCTGTGGAGTCTGCATCTCCTCTCTGTGTTCGTGTGGGTTTTCTCTTGGTGATCCAGTTTCCTCCCACATTGTAAAGGCATGCAGTAGCTGAACTGGGCACTCTAAATTGATCGTAGGTGTGAGTGTGAGTATGTATGCCTGGTATGGAAGAACAACCACAGAAGGACTAACCACACAATGGTGTGAACCTTGACGCTAGATGATTTTCACTGCTAAAATGACATCCTGATTTCATGTGTAAAAAAATATGAAAAAAGGGGATGTGGGTGGATGGCTGGATGAATGAGTATTCTTTCATAAAAGCAAATCTGGGATAATCATAAAATTCATTATATAGAAGAGCCATTCTGCAGAGTGAAAGCACAAAATTGCTTCATCTCCAGAGCTGCCTAGGCACTCCTTCTTCTTTCGGCTGCTCCCGTTGGGGGTCGCCACAGCAGATCAACTGTTTCCATTTCTTCCTGTCCTCTGCATCTTGCTCTGTCACACCAACCACCTGCATGTCCTCTCTCTCCACATCCATAAACCTTATCTTAGGCCTTCCTCTTTTCCTGTTACCTGGCAGCTTCATCCTTAGCATCTTTTTCCCAATATACTCTGCATCCCTCCTCAGCACATGTCCAAACCAACGTAATCTTGCCTCTCTGGTTTTGTCTCCAAACCTTCCAACCTGGGCTGACCCAATAATATACTTATTCCTAATCCTGTCCATCCTCATCACACCTAGTGCAAATGTTAACATCTTCAACTATGCCACTTAAGCTCTGACTCCTGCCTTTTTGTCAATGCCACTGTCTCCAACCCATATTACATAGCTGGTCTCACTACCCTCTTATAAACCTTCCCTTTCACTCTTACTGGTACTCGTCTGTCACAAATCACTCCTGACACTATTCTCCACCCACTCCATCCTGCCTGTACTCTCTTCTTCACCTCTCTTCCACACTCACCATTACTCTGAACTGTTGAGCCCAAGTATTTAAACTCACCCACCTTCACCACCTCTGCTCCCTGCATCCTCACCATTCCTCTATCCTCCCTCTCATTCACACACATATATTATGTCTTAGTCCTGCTGACCTTCATTACACTTCTCTCTAGAGCACATCTCCACCTCTCCAGGGTCTACTCCACCTGTTCCCTACTCTCACTACAGATCACAGTGTCATCTGCACACATCATAGTCCACGGGGACTCCTGTCTGATCTCGTCTGTCAACCTGTCCATCACCATTGCAAATAAGGAAGAGCTCAGAGCTGATCCTTGATGTAATCCCATCTTCACCTTAAACGCATCCGTCACTCCCACCGCAGACCTCATCGCTGCCACACTACCCTCGTACATATCCTGTACCACTCTTACATACTTCTCTGACACTCCCGACTTCCTCATACAATATCACAACTCCTCTCTAGGCACTCTGTCATATGCTTTCTCCAAATCCACAAACACACAATGCAACTCCTTCTGACCTTCTCTGTACTTCTCCATCAACACTCTCAAGCAAACATCGCATGTGTAGTGCTGTTTCCTAGCATGAAACCATAGTGCTGATCACTAATCATCACCTCCCTTCTTAACCTATCTTCCACTACTCTTTCCCATAACTTCATGCTGTGACTGATCAGTTTAATCCCTCTGTAGTTATTACAGCTCTGCACATCACCCTTATTCTTAAAAATCGGTATCAAAACACTTTTTCTACATTCCTCAGGCATCCTCTCAGTTTCCAAGATTTCATTAAACAATCTAGTTAAAAACTCCACTGCCATTTCACATAAACACCTCCATGCTTCCACAGGTATGTCATCTGGACCAACAGCAGTTCCATTCTTCATCCTCTTCATAGCTGTCCTTACTTCCTCCTTGCTAATCCACTGCACTTCATGATTCACTATCCGCACATCATCCAACCTTCTCTCCCTCTCATTCTCTTCATTCATCAACCCCTCAAAGTACTTTTTCCATCTGCTCAACACACTCTCCTCGCTTGTGAGTACATTTCCCTCATTATCCTTTATCACCCTTACCTGCTGCACATCTTTACT
Organism: Protopterus annectens; assembly: GCF_019279795.1. Taxonomy (NCBI): domain Eukaryota; kingdom Metazoa; phylum Chordata; order Ceratodontiformes; family Protopteridae; genus Protopterus; species Protopterus annectens. The sequence continues at coordinate 453,802,759 of NC_056743.1, forward strand.
AGCTCAGTCCCTCTGTCTAGCCAATCGGTACAGGTTCTTTTCTCCCTCCTTAGTGTCCAACCTTTTATACAACTCTTCACACACCTTATGCTTAGCCTTTGCCACGTACCTCATCTCCTTATACTCTTGTCTACTTTCTTCATCTCTCTGACAATCCCACTTCTTCTTCGCCAGCCTCTTTCTCTGTATACACTCCTGTATTTCTTCATTCCACCACCAGGTCTCCTTGTCCTCCTTCCAGATGTCATATCAAGCACCTTTCTAGCCATCTCTCTTACTAGCTCTGCTGTAGTTACCCAGCCATTCGATAACTCTTCACTGCCACCCAGTACCTGTCTTAACTCTTCCCTGAACATCACCTCACAATTACCCTTTTTCAATTTCCACCATTTTATCCTTGATGCTGCCCTCACACTCTTCCTCCTCTTCTTGATTACCAATGTCATCCTACAAACCACCATCCTATGCTGCCTAACTACACTTTCCCCTGCCATCACTTTACAGTCTCCAATCTCCTTCAGACTGGCCCTTCTGCATAAGATATAATCCACCCGTGTGCATCTTCCTCCACTCTTGTATGTCACCCTATGCTCCTCCCTCTTGTTAAAATACATATTCATCACAGCCATGTCCATCTTTTTCGCAAAATCCACTACCATCTGACCTTCTGCATTCCTTTGTTTAACACCATACCTACCCTTCATTTCCTCATCCCCTCTGTTCCCTTCACCAACATGCCCATTGAAATCTGCTCCAATCACCAGTCTCTCACCCTTGGGTACAGTCATCACCACTTCATCCAACACACTCCAAAATTTTTCTTTCTCATCCTTCGCACACCCAACTTGTGGAGCATATGCACTAACAGCATTCATCATTACACCATCAATTTCCAGCTTCATAAACATCACTCTATCCGACACTCTTTTCACCTCCAAAACACTGTTAGCATACTGTTCCTTCAGGATAATGCCTATGCCATTTCTTCTCCCATCCACACCATGATAAAACAATTTGAAACCGCCTCTGATACACCTAGCCTTGCTCCCCTTCCATCTGGTCTCTTGCACACACAATATACCAACCTTCCTTCGGTCCATCATATCAGCTAGCTCTCTCCCTATACCAGTCATACTGCCAACATTCAAAGTTCCGACCTTCACTATCACAGTCCTAGTCTTTACCTGCCTTCGGGCATGCCTTCCCGCTCTTCTCCTCCTTCGGCCAGCAGAAGCCCAATTTCCACCAGCACCCTGTTGGCCAACAGTACTGGTGGCAGTCGTTGTTAACCTGGGCCTCGGCCGATCCGGTATGTATATCTGTACTGTTGTCTGCATGTATGATTTGGCAAAATTTTATGTCGGATTCCCTTCTTGACACAACCCTCCCCATTTATCCGGGCTTGGGACCGGCACAAAGAAATGCAGTGGCTTGTGCATCCCCAGTGGCTGGGTTAGCTGCCTAGGCACTCTCACATTGTCAATTTTAAACCTAAACCTGATTCACTCACTGACTCACATAAACCTGATTCACTGTCTGACTCGCATATTCTTCTCTTAAGGACTTAAATGCACACCAAAGAAGATGGTGCTGGCACTGTATACTGTCGGAATACAAGCCTGGTCTGAAAATGCTTCTCATCACAGATGGTATTTTTGAAAAGTTACTTCATATGCTGTCGGAGATCCCGAGACAAAATGTCATCAAGGACAAAGGATAAGTGGAAAAAACAATGCTAATTATCACTATACTAATAGGTGCAATGAAACATTTTATTACTTTCATTGGTTGATACTTTTATGAACCTTTTACCTGCTTACGTCTTTTTGAAATGTAGACCTTTCATCTCCTATACTGTATTCTATTGAATGCCCTGGGCTGTGTCTGAAATATGTCATCACTGAATCAACACAAATTTAATATACTGGAAAAATAAACAATGGTTAAGAAGGATGTGATGGAAAACAGAAAGGTCACTTGATTTTGTAATAATTACAGCTAGCCAAGGAGTAGTAGTATTATTGTAACTTTATTTTTTGACCGAATATCAAGTAATTTGGTACGGTATAGCCTTCTTGCGTTGGTTTGATTTTCTTCATCATTTCTTATGCATATGGCCTCATATTTATTTTTTGGCCCAGCTTTAATTTAAGTTACTTTGTAAGCTTTACAAGAGATTTTATTTGGCACAGAGAGGAGTGGATCCTTCTATGTTGTACTTCTGAAATGTCCCTGACTTCAGAGAATGCCCCAGACTTGCTTCATATTTTTGGCCTGCCCCACATTAACAGACATAAATGATGGAGTAGAAGCCGCAAAGAAATACTTCTCCATGCTGACCGCATGCAAACATTTATTTCTATTGTTTGCTCTCAATGTGTTGCACAAAATGTCTTGGCAATCCCCCTGATGGAGCCTCCGCACTCATGATGTTTCAGGATGGTGTCTCATCCTCAGTCATTACCAATGGCCATACTTCTTCAAATCTTCCTGCTCATTCCACCTTCTCCACCCTCCTATAAAAAGTCTTTGCCCACCATTAGTATGCCACACACTGATGCACGATTAATGTATAGCTTCCTTCCCATCCAGGTTTCGTCCTGTCCATCTCCATATAAATCCAGTCTGTGTTGTTCCATTGCTCCTACAGATCCATGTTTTCTGAGCCCTCAAGTTATTTCTTCTCTGCTTCTCACTCTCGTTGTCTCCTGTAAGTGTATGCCTTTCATCAATTTTTCTCCTTTTTCAATTTCTGCTGGATTTTTTTTTTTTTTTTTTTTTTTTGGGAAGGGTGTTACAGTGGACTATCTCACACCAGCCTGGTGATATACAATCTACTTGTAAAAATGATGTGCACATCACAACCTAACTGCCTGGGAATGGAAGAAAGTTACTCCCAGAAGAATTCCTCTATGTGGTCAGAATGGCCACCTACCAAAGCAATAATGGTATTGTACTTCCAGTCTAAGCCTAATGAAGTGCAGTACATACACAGGGATTGTACACAGTATGGGCACTTAACTATATGTGCACTACCAAATGGGACAGTCATGTCTGGATATCATGGTTGGAGGTAAAGGGCAGGGGATACACACAAGATGGTACTTAGCCCCTGATGGAGCCA